>NC_132989.1:61439528-61742559 GCF_048564905.1 Vicugna pacos
CCTTGGAGGGGACATGGAGAGGGACACACCCTGAGCCAAACCAATCAACCCTCCAGGCAGCTGAGGTTCTAAGCACAGCCGACCAGTAGAGGTGAATAGAAGAAGTCAACCTGATTGAAGAATAGTTATAATTCAGAGCCTCAGTGTTTTAGTAAGACATTACTTCCCTCAATACCTACTGATACTTTGTTTCATTTCCTTTCAACTGAATTTCTTAGATATCGTGTATACACAATTTGAATAGAGATGATTTTGCAGCAAATCCTCTGAAGTATGTTCTCACAAAGAGTAACACTAGATACTACACAGGCATCTATGTTCCTTCAAAGAATTAAGAGTTATTGAGCTCTTGTTGTCAAAAGACTGTAAAGACTGAAAAGCCAGTGTGTATAAGCATTACCTAGTCATAGTGAAGATAACTGAATAACTGAGCTAGAAAAAGGGGAGAATCAGACATTTTAAAACAAGAAAGCAGTAGAAATTTGTGCAAACAGGAATAAGAACAGCAAGAAAAGAGGTTAGAGAAAGAAAAAAGAAGAGAATCAAGATGGGTGGGATTGCTAATGCCTGATCATGTAGGGGTTCTATAACACAGAGACAGGAGCTGCTGTAGCTGCGACACAGACTCTTGAGCAGCATCGCCAGTGTCCATGAGTGTCAGAAATCTCAAGAGCCAGTTGTGTGGGAGGGTGTAGCTCAGTGGTAGAGCATGTGCTTAGCATGCATGAGGTCCTGGGTTCAATCCCTAGTACCTCCATTAAAACAAACAAACAAACCTGATTGCCCCCCCAACACACACACAAAAGAAAGAAAAATAAAGTGTTAAAAATTAGAAAAACAAAACCCAGTTAAGACCTTAGCCATCAGAGAATGATAGCTGCAAGACAGATGGAAACATTTAAAGGGTGCTTCCCAAAAGATCCCCAATAAATCTCAGAGTTCCAGAGTAAGGAGCAGTGAAATTCATCAGCTCATTACTACCAACAGACACCATTTTATGCCAACAGAGAAGAATGGCTATAAGTTAAACACCATTTGGAAATTATAATGAAAATAAACTATAACTTTAAAAATAGAAGCATCAAACTAGGCATGTATGACAAGTTTCATACACTTCATAGATTAAACAAAACTTGAGCATTTAGATGTGTACATTTTCGAATAATACAGCTGGATTTAGTACCAGAGGACAATCAGTTCGACTCTGTTATTTATTTGGAGAGAAGGAGAGAACAAGTCCAGATATGTTGGGTGACGTATTTAAGATCACTCAGCTAGACTGGAAAGCTGATCAAAATATACCCAGTGTAGGTTCAGTGCTTGTCCCTGTGAGCTATTAAAAAAAAGCAAATGTTCATGCCACCTTTCCTGTCCTTAAGGAATTGAAACCAAGCTTGACTTTTGTCAGGACAAACATATGTGTTCATCTTAAGGTTGCACTCATGACTCTAAAATTGAGGGAAAGGCAAATTGGGGGTGAGACCATTATGAAATTATCCGTAGCCTCTAAGTGTAAAAAGTGTTCTTTACAATTCTCTCTAAACTGTGTATAGGAATAGAATTGAGTTACCCTCAAAGTGCTGGATATTGATAGATATATTTGGCATTTTGAATGTTTAAATTTTTTTTTCTTTCCTTATGGATTTTTGGAACACAGAATCCACCCTAAACCAGTCTCCCAATTGGAATTTTCAAATTGGAACTTGGCTTTTGCTTGAGAAACATTGTGACTTGGAGATATCTTATTGGATATCTTATTGGAGATATCTTAGTGACTTGGAGATATAGTGACAGGAAATATGTTTGTTTATGGCTAGTAAATTTTTAAAATAAGAATGTAGGAAGAGAGATCATTTGAAGGTACACCTGAGGACAGAGAAGAGATCTTTGTTTTGTGAAGGGAAAAGTCAGTAATTTATACAAAGTTTTTACATGTGAGAAAATTTGAAATGCTTTGAAAATCCAGGATTTTTTTTTGTTCACTTATTCATTCATTTATTTACAAATATTTGTTTAGGCCAGGTATTTTTCTAGATGCCAAGAACATAGCAGTGAATGAAGCTTATATTTTAGTTGCTGTGAGAGACATGATAAAGAAGTTAAAAATAATGGTAACAAGACCTGTGAAATGAAGGGGGTCAGAGCTTTGGGGGTGGGATTGCTATTTTAAATAGTACATGAAGGTGTCACTGAAATGACATTTAAGGAAAATCAAAGGAGATGAGGAAGCAAGCTGTATAATTCTCTTGGGAAACAGCTAATCTGGAGGGTGGAAGACTGGAAGACTGGAAGACTAGAAGTTTGGTTTTGAGCATGGCTAACTGCTTTTTTCTCATGTTGACTTGAGATTTGCTGTGTGTATGGTTATATAAAACAATCAGCAATCTTAAGCACTTGAAATAAATTAACTTCATATCAGTTTTGGCCAAAACACCCATCAGAAGCTTTTATATTTTTTATCTAGAAAATATAACAAAGGGTTTAGTAAGCCTTTCTTTACAATATTCAGTATTTTACATTTAAATTGAAGGATTTGTACTTTATGCAAATCCAGGTCATCTTTTTACCCAAAATGCCAAGAAAAATTTAAAAAGGTACACTTGTTAATGGTCAGATAGGAATACAAGAATCAGTTAAATGTTAATGGGTTTAATGACATTCATTTTTATTGTATGATTTTAAAGCACACCCCAGATAGCACATCTTTTCACTCATAAATACTTCTGTAAAAATATTTATGTCTGAAGAATATGTTTTATCCACTTACCTGTCTAGCTATAGCTTCTAATTCCAGTTCCAATGACAGTGTACATATACCACCACATTCAAGGCCTTATCTGTGGATGGGCAGGTGTAAGAGATCCTTGAAAAACTCTTAAGAATTCCTCTAATCACACTGACAATAATAACATTAAATAAAAATTCTTTAGTGAAATTACACTACACATATTAAAATAAAACATTTCCTTTTTCTCATTCAATCTTTTGTGAAGTATTTGAGTTTTCTAGGAATATTTGTGTAAACATATGTTAGATGCCTTTTTTAGAAAGTATTGCTACTGCCCAGCTACTTGAAATACAGCTCAGCCTGTGTCTGCAAATGGACTAAACTGAGGAATTTCCTGGGGGATTAAAAATATTTTAATCTGCTATTTAAGAAGCAAGAGGTTTCAAATGATCCAGAGAAACTTCTAGGTCAGCAATGTTTTCAAAATATTTAAGTGAAAGTGAACTTTCCATTATATGATGTTGGAACATTAAGGAATTACCCAGAAATTATTTTGCATTATAGGTTGGTTAATATATATTTATCTCTCAACTACCCCCAAATTCAACTGGACAGACTGTCATCACATTCATAAAGCCTATAGCTGAAACTTATTTTAGCCAAGAATGTTCCAAAAGATATTGAAAAGAAGGCATAGATTGCAGCTATTTTCAGATACTTGAAACTGATCTTTGTGGCACATCAAGGGTTTATTCTGGAAAGGACATCATAGGCGTGCAGGTCTGGAAGTGCCCAGAAGGGCTCATCTGGTTCATCATGTCATCCTAAAGACTATTACAATTTCCAGATGCAAAACCAGTTATAATAGGCCAGTTTTCCAACCTGTGAACTCTGGAGAACTCTTCTAAAGGCAGAATCTCCTTTTCAAAGATATTAAAAATAAGGTTCCTCCTCATTTCACTTTTGCAGAGTCCCCAGCAGTAGTGAAGTATTTTAAAGGATCTCTTCACAATACTTTAAACCCTTAAAAGAGTTTAGAACTTAAACTTCAAATAATCTTCTCTTTGTCAAGGTCTTTTGGTGTTCTTCAAATAATGGTCCTTTGTTTAAAGAAAATCAGACTTAAACTTGTGTATTAAGTGATTAAAGTAAAAGCTCATTATTATGTTTTCCCTGTTACTTCACCTCTGATCTTTCAACTTTGACCTCTGCTTTTGATCCATTTCCAAAGTATTAAAATATAACCACTATAAAGAACTAGCCTTTATAATAGCACAATCACCAACATGGCCCTTGGCTACTTCTGATTATTCAGGCCTTGTTATTCAGTTTTAAGACTACCTTGTATTTTTTTGGTTCACTTCATATCAGTGGTGACCCAACTTTCTCTTTCAAGTAACTCTGTCAGCATTGGTCTAATTACTTTGAACACTAAAATCATTAAAATAATTTAAAATTCTATTTTTTGCAACTATGCGTGTAAAAGGCAATAAGTAAAAAAATGTTAAAAAAAACTATGTTAAGGTAGAGGATGATATAGGTGATTATTTCCAGCATATTCTTGAATATTATTGCTATGTCAGCAGTAACTAATATCTACACATATGTATGTAAATTACTGCAATGGATAAAAATATCCACTAAGTTAAAAATTTGAGTTAATAATGATACTTTGAAAGCATATTTCATTGATCATTCTTGGAAACTAAATCATTATTCTGAAAACTTATCAGTAAAAGTAAAGTCGAAAAAGAAACATTCTATTTTTTAAGTCTCAGAAATTTGAAAATATCTTCTGTACCTTTCCACCAAATATTTAGAAATTTCCTATTCCTGCATCGGTAACCCTTCAGGCTCATTTTGTATCTGCCACAATTGTAATACCGCCTGTATTGGGGTCCCAGGGTTTTACAAGATCAATTTTGGAACATTTAGGGACCAATGAAGTAATATGGTTTTCAGTGGTAAAAGTCAATAACAAATCAGTGGTGCTATTTTTAAATGAAAGCGTGAAATGATTTTCTTTAAAGGTTATGCATTCATGGATTAAAAGGAAAGGGCCAAATGTGGGAGAGTGAAGACTTCACTGTTGTTTTCTGCCAGCACCTTTCAGACTTCCTACAGGACTCCCTTGGGAGAAGCTTCCTAGAAGCTTGATGCCAACTCAGAAAATCTTAAGAACTCCATAGCTTCTTATGGGCAATGAATTTTAGCTTAAATTTATAACAACTCTTGAGACATTAATGTGTAGCTTTGGGCCCCACAAGTCCATGGTCCAGGTAACTGCTCTGTACTTTTTCACTTTTGTAGACATGTGATATTGACACATCCTTCCTCAGAATGAAACCCCACATTCGGATGAATCCTGATCCAGAACTTTTCTCTGACCTAATCCACCCAGCTGCCTATTCTTGCCCCTTAGTTGTTCTCCTTACTGGTTTTGGCTCTTATCTCAACAGGAATTCTATGGCAAACTTCTTCCAAGGCACGTCTCTTCTAAAAGCAAAAGACGAGCTCCTACCCTGTCCTTCTCTCCTTGACTCTAGACATGTTCACTTATATTTGCCCAACATATTCACTTAAAATGGTTACTTCTACAAACTTCCAGATGCAGCTGAAATATTCCTGTCTCCAAGAAGTCTTCCTCAAATTCCTCGGATGGAGTTAGCAGCTCTGTTGTCTTGTACAGTCATGGAACTTGGTTTACAAGTTCGTTGTAACATTTACTGTGTTCTCTAGTCATGTATTAACTTGCTGCTGTAGATCTCACTAGATGAGAGCTTTTCAGAGGCCGTTTATCTTTTCTCTAACATAGTTCCTGACCCTTGGTAAATATGTAATAGACATTTGTGGAAAGACTAAAAGAAATAATGAATGGGTAAATAAGTGAATGGTAGTGTGTATTTTTGTTTTCTCTCTGCCCAATAATTTCTTGCTGTGTTCATGGCATTTTCTTTGTTTGTTTTCATGGTTACTATGCTTTTATATTTATTAAGTGGAAGTGTGGTCTTCAAGCTAAATAAGTAGTCCTAAATTCTTAATTTCCCCTTAAATTCAACTTGAATAATCCATGCATTAGTAAAGCACTAAGGAAACTTCATTTTATGTTTGTCTCCACTGGAAATTCCCAACTGAACTGCTACAAAAAGGCAAAAATTAGGGTTGGTCAAGATAATGATGAAATCATTTGATTTCTTTTATTACAGCTTGTCATCAACATAGGCATTTGATTTCTGACTTACTTGCTTTTCTTCCCTCTTAGTAGATGTTGGTAATCAGAGGGAAAGCAGAAATCCTGTAAGTAAAATAAATTCTAAAATATTTTCCACCAACTTGACTGTAGGGAAGTCTGAAGCCAGAGGGTGACATTTGCATTTTGGCAACTTCGTCCTTACTCTGTCCCTCCCTCCCTACTGCTCTGATCATGCCGTATCTGGCCCTCCTTAGTCCCTCTTTCCCTCCTAAAATGGTTTTATCTTAGCGATAGCGTGGGCTAGGAAGTCTGTGCAATTATGTGAGTCACAGTTTCCTCATCTTTGAAGAGGGATAATAGATCTAGATGCTTATAAAGATCACATACATAATGCACAGAAAAATTATCTGTGAATCCTAGGAAATTATATAGCTGTAAGGACTTTTTTTAATTTATTCGAGGCATCACCTGTAGCACCGTAATTTAATACTTCTACTTGTGTCTCTGTGTGCTTTAAGATGACAACTAGGAAATGCAATAACACAATGTTGTTACAATCAAGAGGTGCTTAGGGTGTGCCTTTGGGGCATTTTAGCAATAGCCATTTGAAGAGGATCTCTCTCTCTGTAGTCTAACCTTGCAGAGCCATGCACATGGGTGGGGCTTGGTGGGCAGGTGGGTGAGACTGACAGTGGGACAGACAAGGATCAGCGGTGAGGACCCAGGGAGACCAGGCAGGAAGCCACCGAACACATCTTCACCCTGAGATGGCCCTATGATCAAAGGACAAAGAAAGTAATTAGATAGTTTTCTTTTTAAAAAATTAATGTATACAGATTATTTAGGTTGTAAACTAAGCCATTTAAAAGTGTAAACCATCAGAGTAGGAAAACCCCAAATTAACAGAAGGGTGCTTTTACCTCCACCTAGCTTTATTATTAGTATTTCAAACCAGTACATTTAAAGAAAGATGTTACTGTAGGTTACCTTTCAAGACTGTTCATGCAAAACCAAGGGTGAAATCTAATATATTAAGTGGTATGTCTAGCAGAGTGTATATTGTGCTGTTTTTCACTTTTAGGGGAGAAAGTATATGATTAAAGAAAGATATTAAAGAGAACCATGATGTACACATGCTCCCCCCACACACAATGTACTTGTTAGAGGATATGAAAGTGAATGGATTTTTATGTTAATGAAGTCAATCTTTTATGAACGTCCAGATGATTTTAATTATTTATGTACTGTAGAGTTCATAATATTTCTAATGTTAATTTTAAAACAAATATTTTGGAAATAGCCGATTTGGGGAGATTACAGAATTACAGAATATCATGGAAAAGACATTATTTAAACTTCAGTACACTGGACAGTTCCAGAGAAATGAAAAATAGCAAGATGATATAGGTGATAAATACAAATAGAGAATCAGGGAACTCTGATCTTCAGTCTTTGGTGTTTCGTCAAGAAGCAATTTCTTTATCTATAGAAATGTCCCCCTAGCTAGCTGGGCCATGAGTGCTTAAGCAATAAGCAATATGTTTTCCCATACATTTATTTTAACTTTACCCTCCTCAAAAATGGATTCTGTTTAAAATATACAGTTTGGAAAAATTAAAAGGAAGTAGAAAAGTAGGAAAAATCGCTTAAAGAAATTACGTACTTCCTAGGTGAGGTGTGGGAAATTTTGCTTATTCTAATGTCATTTTAAAATTTTATTGCATTGTAGCTCATTGCCTTGTTAAATCATTTTGCTCAAGACTCTCTGAAATGGTGAATGGTCAGTAATTATTCATCAGTTTATTATTCATTTCAAAATCCAGATCATTTTGCCTGATGCATAGTAGGTGCTCCATAAATGGATTTTAAATGGATAAATACATAATAACATTTTATATGTTTGAAGCAATTTTATACATATTGTGTCAGGTTTTTTTTTTTTTAACCTCATTCTGCATGTGTGATTATTGCCCCACTTTTGAAATGGTAAAATTAATTTTGTCTTTCTTCTAGGGTCTGCTGGTCTGAGATGAGAGCTCTGACTAAGATCAGTTCAAATTAACCCCAGGGTAGACTGTTGTTGAGTCTCAGAGGAGGCAGACCCGTATGTTGGTAGCCATGCCGGCCTCCCTCCCTCCCTGTGATCAGGACCTCCTCCCTCTCCCACTGCCTTTCTGATCTCACCTCCTATGACTGTCCCTCTTGCTCCACGCCGGCTACCCTGGCCTCCTTGCTGTTTTAACGCTCCAGGTATGTTCCACATTAGGGCTTTCTCACTAGCTGTTTCTTCTGCCTGAAGCCTTCTTCCCGCGGCTATCTGCTTAAACTCCCCCATCTCTCGTCTTCTCAGCCTACACTCTGCAGACATCACTACCATTCACCAGTCTCCAGTTCCCCTCTACCACTGGGCAGATCACACGTCCTTTCTCCCTTGAAGTTAGACAAGGACATACGACTTGCTCTGGCCAAAGAAATATGAGCGGAGGGGACTTGTGACACTTGCAGGTGCATGTTTTAAAGTCCCATGTACAGTTCTCTGTGCTCCCTTACCCATGTCCCTGCCATTGGCAGCCTTTCAGATGATGGGGTTGCTATCAGCCTGGGTCCCTGCGTGAGGATGACGTGGGCAGTGCTGCCCCCAACCTGTGATGGGTATGTTGCATGAGCCAGAAATGCACCTTTGCCGTTTTAAGCTGCTGAGATTCGGGAGTTGTTTGTGCTGCAGCTTAACCTCGCTAATCACGAATAGCACCTGAATCTATTGTCATTCAACACTGCAACTTGTCCCCCACCCCCAGCCCAAGACCTTCTTTTCCTTTGCTCTACCTTTCATGGCACTTCTCACATTCTAACAAGGCATGAGATACTTTACTTGCTATGTTTATTTTAACATTTTCTCTATCCTCCCTCATCCCCCATACACATACTAGAATGTAAGCTCCATGGGGTTAGGGCTCTTTGTCTGTGTTGTTCAATGATGTGAACATAAGGCATTCAAGAAGTATTTATTGAATGAATGACTCTTAAGCACCACCATGGACTGTTCTGAATGTTGGGGAGGCAGAGAGGAAACACCTTCCCTGCCCTGCTCAAACCTTATAACTGATGCAGAGAGGATAACATACTTACATGAGAAGAGCAGAGGGGCAGCCATGCTTCTGCTAGGAGGCATCAGTGGCCACTTTGCTCTGCCTAGCAATGTATGTTAAGGGATGGCTGTTAAGGGAGGCCTACAGACAGATGATGTTGAGCTGGTATTCGATGGCCTATTAAGGTAGGCTCAGGCAGACAAGGGAGCAGGGTATTTGAGGCAGGGAACAGCATGTCCTCAGAATGAGGAATAAGAAATAACATGGATTATTTCAGGAGTTGCAGATAGTTTGGAATTGCTGAAGTTCCATATCCAGAGGCTGGAAAGGTGGAAGGAGGTAGTGATGGTTGATCTTATGTGTCAACTTGACTGGGCTAAGGGATGCCTAAATAGCTGGTAAAAACTTATTTCTAGGGGTGTCTGTGAAGGTGTTCCCAGGAGAGATGAGCATTTGAACTGGTGAACCAAGTAAAGCAGACGGCCCTCCTCAGTGTGGGTGTGTATCGTGTGGTCCAGCCAGGGCCCGAAGAGAACAAAAGGGTGGAGGAAGGGCAGATATGCTTCCTCTGCTTGAGTTAAGATACTGACCTTCTCCTGCCCTTGGCTTTTGGACTCAGATGGGGGCTCACACCATCAACCCCCAAACCTTAGGCCTTTGGACTTGTACTGAATTGCATCACTGTCTTTCCAAATTCTCCAGCTTATAGGTAGCAGGTCATGGGACTTCTTGGCCTCCATAATTGTGCAAACCAATTCCTGTAATAAATCGCTTATATATTTTCTGTATATATACTTTTGATTTTGTTTCTCTGGAGGACCCTGGCTAACACAGATTTGGGTACTGAGAGTGGAGTATGTTGACATATCCCTCTAAGATGAAGGACAAGTTGTTGCATCTGGCTCTGCCTACAACCAAGTAAGAGACACAATGCCTAGGATGTACCGAAGGCTGTATATGGCCTGTAGCTGAGAACCTGTGAGATCGAACATGTCGTGTGTTTCTAAAATACAATGATGGGGCAGGGATAAGATGCACATTCCCATTCCGAAAGGGAGAAAGAGAAAGCAGAAAGGAGTAACAGGTCCAAGGCCAGCCAACCCAATGGGATAAACGACACTAAGTCTCAAGGCTTGAGAACAATCCTTCTTGGATCCATGCCTCACCCTCCGGACATACTGGAGTCCGAGTTGGGCCCTCACAGCTCTGGGTGATCCCACCCCCAAGGCTTTGCTACTAGTCAATAGACAACAGAAATTGATTTATCACAGTTCTGGAGGCTGGGAAGCCCAAGCTCACAGAGCACCGGCAGATTTGACATCCGATGGTGTGAGTCCTAATCTGAGTCTGAAAGTAGCATTGCGGTGGATAAGGAGCAAGAAGGGCACTGACAGCTTTTTCCTTCTTTTTTGTTTTATCATTTAGAAGCCAAATTCCTGGATGGTGCTTTTGAAAAGGAATAAGCATTAAGTGAACTTAACCAAGTAAAATTTATGACACTGACAGTTATAGTCCCACAGTCAATGTTCTCAGAAAACCTTTTTTTCACTATTAATTTATTTTATAAAAATATTGGAGACGTGCAAAAATTTTTTTTCCAAATATCATATTGAAATTTATTTGTCATTCACATTGGACTAACATCTCTAATTCACAGAATTTCACTGATTTTATAATTTCTCCAATCAGAGTGTGAAACCTATGAAAAACTGAAAATGTGCCTTGTAATGTCAATAAATGTTATGACTCAGCTATTGTAAATATCACTAAAATTATCATCCTTCTTTCTGTTCCTTCAACAAGGCAGCGTGTCCCTGCATCACAGCCTCCGCACTGCTGTGCCTCCTAGGTCCCCCTGCCCCAGATTTCCGTGTAGCGGGCGCTTCTCCTCCATCAGGTCTCAGCTCTATTCAGGATTCCCAGGGCCGAGGGCAATGCGTGGGTTAGGAGATGATGGCTAACGCTCGTGTTGTTTGCCATTGGCCCGGCCCTGTTCTCAACAATATACAGATATTAATGTGTTTCATTTTCTCATCAATTCTGTGAGGTAGGCACAGATAAAACCTCCACTGATGGGTGAGAAAACCGAGGTGCTTAGGTAATGAAGGCCCTGCCTCTGCTAGTAAGTGGACAGGCCTTAGAGCAGTGCTTCTCCGATATCAGAGAATCACTAGGGGGCTTGTTAAAACAGAAGTTGTTGCCCCCACCCTGTGTTTGTGATTCAGCAGATCTGGGGTGAGGCCCAAGAATTTTCATTTCCAACAAGTTCCTAAAGGATGTTGATGCTGCTGTTCCAGGAACCACCCTCTGAGATACAATACCATAGAGTTTACAGAGCATTTTCTCACATTATCTATCTTAATGCTCACATTCCCATAACCCACTACTATGCCCATTTTGTTGATGAGGAAACTGAGGCTTGACAAACTTGATCAGCCTTCCTCAGACCACAGATGGAGTGAGTGGAAAAACTGCTTAGACACAAGTCTGGGTCTTAATCAGTGCTCTTGGTACTGCCATAAGAAGCCTCTATATGGTATTGAATTTTTAAAAATAGTGCACCAGTAGATCAATTGTGAAGACTTCATGAATTTGACAGATAAACAAAGAAACCCCAAGGGAATATGAGGAACTTACATCTTCTACTCTGTTTCAACTTAATTAATCTGTGTAACCAAGATGGTTTCTAGACAAGCTAACTGGGCGGAAATTTATTTTTATTCTCACGTAGATCTGCCATAAGTATAATCCAGTCACTTTCCCTTTTGTTTAATATAATCAGAGGCAGATAATAGCATTGCAAGTGGAGTTTATCTGGCTCGGATTGCTATTAAAGAAACCTTGCAAATGAAAGGAGAAATTCAAGAGTATTTATTGAAAATTGCAATATTTTAATATTTATCATATAACCCCTCCTAAAAAATCAGACACTTGTTCTAAAAACAACTTCTGGAAATCTTACTCATGACAATTTTCACTAAAATTTATGAAGAAATACTTGGATTACTTTTCTTAGACAGCAAAGCTACTACACACAAGAGACTTGAAACCACAGCACTTTGTTTTCCTCAGGTGTTCTCAGGCATTAACATTCTGAGGCCATATTCTTACGACGAAGACTAATAAGAAGAGAAAACGGCACACCATGGATCTGTTTTAGTGATAAAGATAGGAGTGGGAAATGGTGAAAATCTGCCTTGTTCTCATTACTACAGTGCTAAGGCCGTCATCAATTATCATCACTCACCAGCTCCCTAACGTGAGGCTTTGTTGGTAGCTTCTCTTCAACGCAAACTCGGCTCCTTTAATCCAGAGGGCATGTGAGATACATGTGGAAACACATCGCTGATGCTCCCATTCTCCTCACTTACGAAAGCACATGCTGGAAAAGAAGTGATGTCCGCACACAATAGCAAGTTTTCTCTAAGACAATCCTTTGTTTTACGGCCCATCACCTTATAGGCAAATTAGACAATGTCCCAAGCATTTACATTGACCTGGATTTCATTCTTCACTCTGCAGAATTGTTCTTTGGTCCTTGCCCAATGTGCCAAGATGTCGGGACACTGCTGCCTGGCCCTTTGCTGACGGCCTCGTGTTCATTTTTGCTCAGTGTAACTTGACTCATTTCTTTTCTTCCTTTCTTAGTGTCCCTCCTTTTCTCTCTCCTCCTTCTCTTCTCCTCTTTGTTTTTTTTTTTTTTTTTTTTTGCAAATAATGATTGGACTCATGATTTCTAGATTCGCAAAGAAACATAGTCATGCTGGAAAGTTTGCGATGATGAAAGTGTCTACTAGACGAACAAAGAACATGTATTGGAAAAAGGACATAAGCTGAGGGCTGAGGGTCAAAGTCTGGAGTCACACATAGAAAAGAGACAGTTAAAGCTTTGGGACTGGGTGAGTTCTGAGACAGAGGTTGGATCAATGAACTGTGAGCTATGACGGCAGTTAGAAATTGGGAGGAGCCAGATTAGGAGCCAAAGATACCAAACATTCTTCTCACAGTTTGTGACACTGTTAGAATTTTCATATGTCCAGTTGAATTTGACTCTTATTTGCACATGTCTTTGGGTGGAGTTTGAGAAATAATTTGTTTTTATTTCAGCAACTTTTACTGTGAAGTACCTCTACTGCTTTAAGTTGTTGACTGAAGAATATGTATTTATTAATAATAGCTAGTATCTTTGACTTCCTCATGGTTCTCACATAGGGGGAATCATTGCATTAAAACTAAAGTTAATTCTAGAGCTTGGTAGAATTAAGCTTTTATTAATTAATTCTATTAATTAAATTTTATTAACCTTTCAGCTGCCCTGCTTTTGGAAACTAGCAAAATTGTATAAAAAGTTACTTTCTATAATGAGTTAATTTTCTTTTATGAAATGGACTTGATATTAAGACTATCAATGCAAGTATAAGAGATTAAAAATATGGTGCAGAAATATCTTCTTGGTGTCCCCTGGCAAAGTAAAGTCAATTTTTAGAGGCAGTTAATAGTTTTCTAAGGCTCTTTTGCACACATAAATGAGAATTGTTGATTGAGGAAGTGTTCAGGAATTCCCTGAGGAAGTGTCAGGGCATTTTTGTACATAAGCACTGTCCTGTTGCACTGAGTTACCCAGGTAGGCCTTAAGTGGCGTGTACAGCTGATGTGACAATCAGACCAAATACTGTGGGTGGCCGAAGAGCCCTCTCACACTTCGGCCAGAGGGGGTGGGACACATCACAGAGATCATTTGGAATGTATTACTTTTACTCAGTCCTCTGCTTTGAGAGAAAAAGGTGGAGGCGAGGAGTTTGGTCAAAAGTGAAATTAAATATTTTTGTCTTGTGTTGTTTCTTGGTATCACTGATTTCCCCCTTTTCTTCCACTTTTAAATCATTCTGGATTTATTGTATGGAAAACAACTATACATCCTTGCTTATCTGCAAGAATGTAATGAGAAAGATATAAAATGTAGTTGTAATTTTATATGTATTGTGTGACAATTTTATTAAGTATGTTACTTGGTTACTTTTACAGATTTTCATGGTAATGTGATGTGTGTTACACAGGCCATGTCTTCTCTAATGTGCTACATTGTGACCTAATATAAATAGGTAACATTTATTGAGCTCTTACTATGCCCTAAGTGCTTTACACTTATTATTTTATTTGATCCTCACAGCAGCCATATGAGTTAGGTACCGTTATTCTTTATTTGCAGAATAAGAAACTGAGACACAGAGTGGTTATGTAACCCGTCCAAGGTGACACAGCTAGTAAGTAGCAGAGGAGGATTTAAACATGCATCTCTGAGTTTATAGCCAGAGCTTTTAACTACTATCCAGGCACCAGACATTCTATGAGCTTTCTCCTACCATGTTTCTTTATTTTCTGCTTTTTAAAATCTTGAAACTGTGAAACTGAGAACAAATAGGTCAATGGAAGAAGGGGACTCGCCTATAATATTTTCTTGTTATTCTCTTACTATTTCCTGAATGGCTACATCTGTAATCAGCTAATTGTTAGTAGTAATAGATACATGGTGCTTGATATATGTCAGTATTGTCGTTTGAAGTATATTTTGTGTTTCAGCTCATTTAATTCTCATAAAAGCCTCATGAGATGGGCATTTTTATCATCTTCCTTTTACAGATGAGAAAACTGAACACAGAGAGCTTAAGTAATGTGCGCAAGGTCACACAGTTATTAAGTGACAGCGTCAGGGTTCAGATTCCAGCCATCTAACCCCAGAGTCCATGTTCTTAACCACTAGCATGCTGCTCCTTTAGTTTTAATTTGTTTTCTTAAAAACTATATCTTTTTTACATAATAATTTTGATGATGACAAATTAAACAATCAAAATTAGTTTGGGCTGTATAAAGACTAAGATATATTTCACACCTCCCTCCCCAATTTGTTTTAAAAGCTAAGATGGTAAGGACTGGGATAATAAACTTATTCTTTGTATTAAATAATAATTGTGCTTCATAGAGACCCTTAGAGTCCTTTTGCTTGTTATGTGTCTATTGAATCAGCTCATACTTGGGGCATGGATATGTGTGTCCTCACTCACTAAAAGCACAGAAGAATATTTGAATTTAGCTCAAATATTGTTGGAATAGAATCTGCTCCTGATCCTATTTGAAAACAGTATCACTAAACTTAGAGTATTGCATGCATCATCTTTTTACAAATATAGAAATATTGGGATCCCTTAATCAATGCATATCATTCTGCATTAGAGTGTTGCCATAGGAGCGAAAGAAGCTTTCCTTGTAAAACTGTTCAGTGCTCAACAAATGAGCCAATTTATGTGATAGTAGGCAACTCTTTTTAAATAACATTTAAAACTGAGTGTTTTAGAAAAAAACGCTTATCAACTTATCTTCTAGGAAAAAATTACCAAAACAATGGTTGGGAATAATCCTAGAAATTAGAGCAGGAAGTCCTTTCTGCAAAGTCATGGTGACACTGCTGAAGTGGAGAAAATGCCCATGGCGTATGTCCATGTGGCTCTTTGTTGACTGTGTCCCCAGCCAAAGTACCAGTGCCTGAAATCCAGAGAATCAGGGAGTGGCTGAGCCTGGAATCCCGTCTCTCTAAGAGACATGGCAAACGCCAACATTTGAAAAAGAATTTTAGACACTGGGGTCAGAAATCATGTCCAAGTGTCTGACTTCTGTCATGGCCTCCAGTGACAAACAGAATTTTTGATAAGAAGAGTTCTCCTTAATATTAGTGCGTAGTGGAAATAAAGTTTTCAAGTGAATTACTTAAGTAACAGGCAGTTCATACTTGCTATGCTCTACTATTGGGTCATCTTCTTCCCATTCATTATATTACTTAGATTTGGAAATCTTTCCATTTTCAAAATTAGTTTTTGCAATATTACTTTAGTGATCAGCCAAACAGAGATCCAGATGTGACTATTCATTTTAAAATCATTGTAACCTTCTTTAAATTCACAGGATCTGAAACATGATGCATCACTTAGCATGTTTGTTTATGGTGATAAAATTTCCCCAGGCTTTCAATACTTTGAAATTTCTAATAAACTTTTAACATGAAAATAACTTTTACTGTTTAACTCTTTGATGTTAGCATTTTAAGTGGCTTTGATTCAAAGGTATTCAGAATTAATTATATAGGATAACCGGTAACGTATATGTAGTGACAAGATAGCCCATTCTAATCATTTGCAGGATGCAAAAGTAATTATATAATTATACAAGTAGATTTATTTCTTCATTATAAGAAGGACTATAACACAGACAGCTTTACTTTATCATAACTTTGAAAATTCTTTGGGATTTTTATTATATACGAACTAATGAATAACGAAATATCCTTTAGTCTTTCATCCCTTGAACATAGATTTTAGACAACTTTCTGTGTAGGAATATGAATCATCTAGCAGGGGGATTTTTTTGCTAGCCACGTGTATCCCTGTAGTGATAGGAGGCATTAAACTGAAGCTAGAAGGAAATTCCTTACTTTCATATGATCTTCAAATAATTTTAAACCAACTAAATTCTTTTCAAGCTCGAATTTCCTATGTTCCAATAACCCTAGGCTCTTTTTTGAATCTTGTTATCATAGGATATGTGATTTTAGAAATGTTTTTATTTAAGTTGTAAAATAAAATGTACCCCTGCTATAGCATGGCTATCGCATGCCTTTGGATTTAACATGAGCCAGTCTTCTCTCAGCTAACACCGTTGTGAGAACGGAGTTCCCATGGAATCACAAAAGCTGAGAGCTCTATTTTGTATGAAGTCTGTTACTGTTTCTACAATGGAGGCTTGTTCTTTCATAGTGGATTCCAAGAGAGTGAGATGGATTAGGTCCCACCAACTCAAGTTCAGTGATTAGTGACAGACCGGAAGATTAGTGATAGACTTGAATGGTGGCCCATGTCTGCACTAAGAAACAAAGTCAAGAAGGTTATTTGGAGATTTGATCAATACAGGTGTTTCTTTTTTTTTCTGAGTTAATGACTCAATTCTCCATTTACATTAGTTGGTGTTATCAGTTCAGTGTATTGGAATCTTGTTTCTTTAAAAATAGGAGTTTATAGCAATAGTCCATCATTACTAATTAATCCGTTTTACGGGAATGACCCCAAAGGGTCAGAGAAGGGTTGTATTTAAACGAAGTCAATCATCCACTCATCTATTCTTTCATTAATTCACTCAACAAACTTTTGTTGCCTTCCTAGTATGTGTTAGGCCTTATGCTAGTCCTTAGAACACATTTGTAAGTGGAAAAATGTACAAAAAGACTAAGTAAAAGGTTTGATCCTTGTTCACATGAAGCTTCAGACAAGTGCGTACACTTACATTAATCACATCACCATACTAATGAAAGGATAATTACAAACAGGTATGTTAATTTATGGACGGCAACTCCACACTTAGCAGAACAAAGCAACCAATCTGTCTGGGGTGAGTTTGGGGTGAAAGAAAGGCTCTGCTGAAGCTTGAATAGGGTGGAGTACCAGGGAGTTTTATACTGAGAGGAGGAAAAACATTTACAATGACCCCAAGTAGAAGGAGGGTGATGAGCAGGAGAACTGAAGGAAGGCCATCCCTGCATGTGTTTAGGTAGCAAAGGAGAAAGATGAATTGGGCGCCAAACCACTCAGGGCCTCTCTGGCCATTTATAAACTTTGGTCTTTATCCTAAGAGCAAGTGGAAATCGTGAAAGTGTTTCGAGACAGGAATGTAGTGAGTTTCATTGCAGCCCCCAGAAAAATATGTCCAAGACCTCACCCCCAAAACCTGTGAATGTAATCTTATTTGAAAAGGGCCTTTGCAGATGTAATTAAGTTAAAGATCTTGAGATGAGGTCATCCTGGATTATCCCAGTGGGATCTAAATCCAAAGACAAGTCTTTTTAAACACAAGAGGAGAAACACCACAAGGCAGAGAGCCGGGTGGAGAGGGAGGCAGAGAGTGGGGTGAGGAGCTACAAGCCAGGGAATGCTGATCGTTGTCAGGTGCTTGGAACAGAGCCTCTGGAAGAAATCAAGCCTGTGGACGCCTTGATTTCAGACTCTGGCCTCCGGAACTGTAAGAAAATGAATTTCTGTTGTTTTGAGCCACCAAATTCGTGGTAACTGGTTATAGCAGCTCCAGGAAACTGATCTGGGGTGGTGACCTCATCTGATTTTCACTTTGTCATGGGTGGTTCAGCTGCGACGCGTGGAGACCTGATCCAAATCAAGTCAGAGGAGATTGGGGTGGACCAAGGAGTAGGTTTTTGCTTTATTTGAGGGAAAATCTGATGGTAATTTGCTTGGCTCAGGGGGAGGATAGAGAAATAGATAGTGAAGGAGTTAGGGAAGAACTGTTTAGGAGGTAAAGTTGAGAGGACTTGGTTATGGAACAGTTACGCAGGTGAGGGAGAGAGGCAGGTGTCAGTTCTAAGTTTCATCTTTTGTTTTTGGCAGAAAAGTTGGTATTTTATTCATTCAAGGACTATTTATTGATTACCCACTGTGTGTCAGGCACTGTCCTAAATTCTGGTGACAGCGTGAATAAGAAAGACAGGACTGCACCCTTTCAGGGACTGTAGTTAGCAAGGAAATGAGGATGAACTGAAATTCAGGTATGTGCACATGCTTGTAATTCATGAATGAGTAAACAGAAAAGTTTGTAAAAAGGACACTGGCTTATTTTGCATTGGACCCAGAGTAGTCATTATACTGTGCTTATATCAGACACAGCTGACCAGGGAGACGTCACAGGACAAAGGAGTTACCCTTTCAGTGTAATGGTTTTTAAAAAGATACTCTCCAACTCAATCTTCTTAGCTTGAGATGAAACAGGAACACTTATAGTTAGGTGTCAGGGTAATCTGTTATAACCAAACAAAGTACCAATAATTGTTTTTTCCTCTGTTTAAATGAGAGGATTGGACAAAGTGATTCTCTAAGGTCGCTTTTAGCTCAAAATTGTTTCTGACTCCGTTTTATAAAGTTCGATGTTAAGATCTATGTTTGAAAATAATTTATTAAGTATAATTTAAGGATAAACAATAATTTATAAATATCCTTATATTCATAGATACACCAATAATTTAAAGGTGTGAATTGTTATGTTTTTCATAAATGGCTCCTAGATCATAATCAATTTTTCCCCCTGGGATGTCATTCCATGAATTGGGGATTCCAATATATCGCTGGTCTTCACTATAGATCTTGTGTACTCTTTATACCCAAATGTTTATATGAACATTTTGAAGAAAGAGGAGTTGTGAACATTTTGAATTAAGTTTTGGGGGATTCTGAGTCTAGTTTCAGGTATTATTTCGTATGACTTTCAGTCTTATCCATCGGTTGCTGGTCAGTAGCTTTTAACTGGCTCTCTAGCTTGAGCTAAATTTGAAAATTATGCTTGGTGTAGTCCTCCTTGTCTACATTTGCTTTCGTTGCTTGTGCTTTTGATGTTGTATCCGTGAAATCACTGCCAAATTTAATGTCCTGAGGCTTTCCCTATGTTTTCTTTTAGGAGTTTTACAGTTTCAGGTCTTTAAGTCTTTAATCCATTTTGCGTGTAGTGTGAGAAAAGCATCCAGTTTTATTCTTTTGCGTGTGGATAGCCAGTCTTCCCAACAGCATTTGTCAAAGACACTATCCTTTCCCCACTGTGTGTTCTTGATACCCTTGTTGAGGATCAGCTGACTATATTCAAATGGATTTATTTCTGAGCTCTTTGTTTCTGTTCTATTGGTCTATTTGTCTGTCATTTTGCTAGTACCAATCACTGTTTTGATTACTGTAGCTTTGTAATATTTTTTTTTTGTTGAAGTACATCAATTACAATGTTTTGAAATTAGAAAGTGTGATGCCTCCAGCTTTGTTCTTTCTCAAGGTTGATTTGACTTTTTGTGGTCTTCTGTGGTTCCAATGAAAGCAAACATAACCAAGTGGGGTTATATCAAACTAAAAAGTTTCTGTACAGCGAAGAAAACAATCAACAGTGTAAAATGGCAACCTATGAAATGGGAAAAAGTATTTGTAAACCATATATCTAATAAAGGGTTAAATCTCCAAAATATATAAGAAACTCCTACAACTCAATAGCAAAAAACCAACAACTTGATTAAAATTGGACTGTGAACTTGAATAGACATTTCTTCAAAGTAGCCATACAAATGGCCAACAGGTATGTAAAAAAAAAAAAACGCTCAAAGTCACTACTCATCAGGGCAATGGAAATTAAAGCTACAATGGAATATCACTTAACACCTGTCAGGATGGCTATTATAGAAAAAACCAAAGAGAGTCAAAGGCAAGAATGTGGAGAAAGTGAAACCTTTGCATACTGTTGGTGAGAATATGAAATAGTGCAGACATTATGAAAAACATGGTTTCTCAAAACATTAAAAATAGAACTACTGTATGAGATAGCAATCTTTTTCTGGGTATTTATCCAAAAGAATTGAAACAAAGATCTTGAAAAGATATTAGTATTCCCGTGTTCATCGCAGCACTATTCATAATAGCCAAGGTGTGGAAGCAACATAGATGTCCACTGACAGGGGAACGGATAAAGAGACTGTGGTGTATACCTACGGTGGAACATTACTCAGTCCCCCGAAAGAAGGAAATCCTGCCATTTGCAACAACATGGATGAACCTTGAGGATATTGTGCTAAAGGAAATGACAGTTCACAAAACAAATACTGCATGATTCCACTTAGAATCCAGAAGTCAAATTTATGTAATCAAAGTGGTGCTTGCCAGGGACTGGGAGGAGAGAGAAATGGGGAGTTACCAATTAATAGGAATAAAGCCTCCATTAGGCAAGATGAATAAATTCTAGATTTCTGCTGCACAACATTTTACCTACAGTCGAACGTGCTGCATTACATGTTTACACATCTGTTTAGAGGGTAGAGCTCATGTTAAGTATTCTTACCACAGTAAAATAAAATTAAAAAACATATATGCTGAGTTGGCCTCACTCTGTGGGATTTTTCTAAACAGGGGCAGGAACTGAGCATCAGGTATCCACTCTGTGAGGTTCACAGGGTTCAGCCGCTGAGGGAGTCAGCAGGAGGTAGAAGGGGCAGCCTCCAAGGGTGGAGGCTGACGGCCCTGAAGGTGATTCCCACTCCAGCTCTCGCACACTGCATCTTACTTCTGTTTTTGTTTTCTTAAATCTGTAAAGTACCCATTTTGTCAACTCATTTTGAGGACTAACAACACGTCTGTTCATAAAGGATTTAGCCCAGTTCTTGGGTTGTTCCAGGAGCTGAGTAAACGGTGTCGAATGTGTTTTATTGCCAAAATGTTAGGAAGAGTCATCGTAATTCTCCATTAAGCAGTAGTCTTTGGTTAGACCCTTTGATTAAATGCTCTGGATTCGAGTTTGAGTGGCTTAGCTCATTTGAGGAGAGGGGCTGAATCGGCGCCAGAGGAGGACGCGAAGCAGGAACCCAGGAGAAGGAAGAAAGACGGTCTCCAGGACTCTTCAGTAGCCTCCCTCCGCTCCGTTCAAACAGGCTTGGGGTGGAAGTTCATCGTATGCTTAAAGTAGCATATCTCTGAAACATCTATATGTCATCACACCTATCTGTTAATTTTGCAATGCCTGTTTCAAATCTAGTTCCACTGTAATTTTGTATATAAGGAAAAGAAAAAATATTCTCGCAATTTACAGACATCCTAGACGTTCCTTGGGTGTTTCTGAAAGCTGCATTTGATGCTTTCTTTTCATCAGCCTATTGCTTAATAAAGTATTATTTACTTAGCAAATGACTAAATACTATCTTAGAGCAGTTGAAGAAATACCTTACCAAACCTTCTCAGAATGACCACGTACATATTTCACGGAAGATCCATTTATTTTAAACTAGATTTGAAACTCACCTAGGTTCGTATTTTCTCACATTTTATCTGAGAAATGCACAATGTTTATTTGTAAAATGGAAATGAATTTTAATATTGTGCTTCTTACTGCTGTGGGGTTTAGAGTTGGCTTCATATCATTAAATGCATGGATGAATTAGTGTATTTATTTGCATGTATGATATATCTGTATTTCAAAGCAAACATTTCAAAGGAGCACCAAAATATGTATGTAAAGTTTGTATTTGCCTTCTAGTAATGTTCATCGAGAGGATGTGCACTACACAGATCTGGATTTATAAGAAAAAATTGGACTGCTTGGAACTCCATTACCCAATTTTCATGGGCAAACATGTAGGCAGACTTATATATGCAAATTTTGCAAGTGTTTATGACGTAACTTTAAAATTTGACAATAAATACATAAGATCAGATTCTACCCACAGATGACTTAATATTGGTCAAAACAGTGCCTTTGCTCTTCGATATTTATAGCAGAGTCAAGACACACGCGGCCAAGTACAGTTTGTGAGAAGTCACTCACATACATTTTATAATGTGGACACTTTACAGTAAATAACCTGAGACCAAGGACATATTGGAAATAGTGCCCGGGGGGCTGGCATGCCATTTAATCATCCATAAATGTAAGCTTCTTTAATTAAGCACAACATGCTCTCATTTTTTTCGTAGGCTTTTCCCCAGATTTTAGTGCTTAGTTTTTATCATTTTATGAAAAATAGATTTTAATCGTTATTTAAACATATAAGGGTCTGATTTCACTCTGATCCGTGTGTGTCTGAGTCCCACAGATGTTAATGGAGGTTAGGAATACCTACAGAGGAATGAGTAGACCCCAGCTTCCAAAACAAATTTAGAACAATTTCAAATGCCCTGGAGTAACAAAGAGCTAGTTTAAGGGGTCAATAAGAGGGTAAATATATGTTTTAAAGATTATCTTTGTGAAAACTCTCATGGCTTTGAGGCTCAGAGGAGGAATAGATGGGTGTGAACAGAAAAAAAGGATAAACTAACAATTTTGCCCAGGGTAAAAGTGTAGATTACAGTTTACCTTGGCAGGAAGCATGTGCATGGAAACATTTTTTATGAGAGCTATTTATATTTCCAAGAGCGGTGTAACTGTTGTTTATCCCTCAGAATGTCCTTGTGAGATGTGCGTTTCCTACCCATCAGCCTTATGTGACAGTGACATGGAGATGCATTTATCATTCAGCTTCTAGGATCTAATATTTTAAGTGATCAACTAAGCTACTGTCAGTACGCCCCTGTGCAAATGAGAAAACGGAGAGTTAACGGGGTTTAGAACTTTCCTCAAATACTTGAGTGGCAGCACTGGGATTGAATTTCGTAAGGAATCGCTCTGTTGTGTTATCTAAGAGATGAGGGACACATTTGGTGCCGTGTACTGTGCCCGCCTCTCCATCCTTCCATCTCACTCCCTTCTCTTTCGAGTCAGCCTTGTTATTAGTCATCAAGGTGCCAGGAGAAAACGTGCTAAGATCCTCAGTCTTGAATGCTACTTAAATGTTGGCAGTCCTACCCTCTCCTTAAAAACCATCAGAAAATATTAGTTAAATCAGTGGCACCAAACACAAATCCTCACCCCTGCTCTCCCTAAGGCGACCTGACAAGAATAACCTAATGCCAACACCAGCTGTGGTATAATACAGACCACCTACCTTGATTTGGTATTATAACACCATTATAAAAACCATTATAAAACCAGTATAAAAACCACTGAACTGAAGTCAGAGCACCTGGCTTTCAATCCAGTGCTTCTCAATGCTGGCTGCCCATGAGAAACACTGGGTGAGTTTTCAAGCCCATGGATGCTACAGACACCTCTCCCCGCCCCACTACCAAGAGTCTAATTCAATTAATTTGGTGTGAGGTTCCAGCATCAGTATTTTACACATTCCTCAGGGGAGTTCACTCGTACACTTTCCATATTATAATATTTGCTTTTTGTGAATTCCTTGCAAGAATTCAAGCCCCATTAAGCTTCTATTTTCACATCTCTAAAATTGGGGCAACACATACCTAGCCTGTTTGTCTCATACAGTTGTAAAGATCAAATGGAGAGATGATTTTAAAACTTGTGAAAACTGGGACAGGCTGTACAAGCATGAGACACAGGGATGATCATGTTAGCTTTCTTGTCATTTAAAAGTTAAATTTGAAGAAACCTTGGGAAAACTTTTTCCTCCCATTTCCAGTTTCTTTGATTTTGTACCTCGATAAAACTTCAGTCTGTTTTTACTCGAGTATATATTGTGTACTTATGTATAATGTCTGCTAACTGATTTCTGTCAACTCAGTGGTAACCACTGACAGTGAGAAATGCTGATTTGTGTGTAAGTGTGTGTGTGTGTGTACAAGTTTGTTCACATAGATGTCTGAGGAAAAACTCTCTTGATAGATTTAAAGAGTAGACAGTGATAAACATATAAAAAGGCAATTGGCCAAAGCTTGTCCTAGTTTATTCATTCATCCAAAAAATACTATTTTGAGGGATAAATAGGTGCCAGTCCCTCTGCTCAGACATAGAAAGTAGGTGACATTGTTGATGCCCTCAAGGAATTCACAGGCAATTGACGGTGACAGACAAGTAAACCAACACTTGTAAACAGAGTCATGAATGCAGCAATTGAAAACTTCTCAGCATCCTGACGAAGTCTGTAAACAGAAGTGGAGGGCACGAGAATGTGGTCAGGAAAGCACAGGAGAAGATATTAAGTGTGAACCGAGTCTTGAGGGACGTGTAGGAATAAGTTAGGTGGAGGAAGTGGGTGGGGCTTCTGGACAGAGGGAAAAGTGCAGGAAGAGAAGAGGGAACGTGGTCCATTCAGGAAAATGTGTGACATTTACGTAACTGCACGTGAGAGGACCTTGGGAACATCGGTACTGGTTGAGGCAGAAGAGAGGCGGCCAGGGGACGAAACACAAGTAGATTTATAATTTATTCCGAAGGCCACAGGTGCACACTTTATTTTACATAGGGGAGTACGGATTGGATCGCTCTTTTGTAAACTCACTCCAGTGACCATGGAGAAGGGAGGGACATGGACTAGAGGTAAGAGACCAGAACGGTTCACCCTTGATGTCATCCAGGCATAAAAGTGATGAAAGACTGAGCTGAGAACAGTGGCAGTAAGAAGGAGTTGAGGAGACTGAGCCGTTTAGTGGAGTAGAATCAATAAAATTCAGTGACAGATTAATAATAATCACATTAAACATTTAAAAAATAAAACCAACACTTGAATAAAAGGGTGTTAAAGTGGGACTATAGTCGGGCCCCCAAGGAGGCTCGTGTCCCGTTCCCTGCAGCCTGTGAATGTTATTTTATATGGTAAAGGGAACTTTGCAGGTATGATTTTGAAATTATCCTAGATTACTTGGGTGGGCCCTACGTAATCACAGGCGTGTTTTAAGAGGTGAGCAGGAGGGTCAGAGTTGGCAGTAGGCGGAGCAGACAGAGAGGGCAGGAGTGTGGAGCAAGGCAAGGACGGGAGTGCAAGCTCACGGGTATGGGTGGCCTCTCGGGGCTGAAAAAGGCAAGAGGAGGAATCCTCCTCGAAAGCCTCTGGAAAGAAACATCCCTGCCAACACCTAGATTTTAGACTTCAGACCTCTACAATGACGAGACAATACATTTTTCTAAACCTCCAAGTTTGTGATAATTTGTTACAGCAGAAACAGTGCCAGGATTTTATCCTTAACCCCGTGCTGACCGGTCCCGGGGTCTGGGCCACGCGAGGCAGGGCACGGGCGTGGGTGAGAAGGCGCTTTCCACCCCGTGCGAGTCCCTCAGAGCTCTCCTCCCAGCCACCGAGCGGGGATCTCCGTGGTTCATGTCAACATCCACCCCATCTGTTCTGTTTTCTAGGCTGGACTGTTAAGTTCTACTTGTTTAATTTTTTTTCTTTCTCTTTTCTGCTGTTGTTTTCCCCTCAAATGTTTGGTGAGTTTAGATTTTCATGAATAGGTATGAATGAAAATCTAGGCAGTGGGTCTGCTGACTCTCAAGCTGTGTGCACAGTGAGGTTCTTCCGCGAGTGAGGGCACTAACAGAGGGCCCTGTGCATGTGGCTGGGGCAAGGGACTGGCAGCGCTCACTGTAAGATGCGCATGCAGGAAACTACCCGTCAGTCCCCGTGCCAGAACGAGGACAGACGTATCCTGGGGTGTTATCTCTGCCGGGTGTCCCAGACAACTTGAGCTTTTCTTTAGAAATTAATTATCTGGCTTTAAGCCTGGGGATAAATGCTAACCCGCATGCTGTAGGGATCTCTGGTGGGTGGTGGGAGAGGATTCCTGAACACAGAGCGGTCTGTAGTCCAATATTGCCTCAACTAATTTTACTTGAAAATCACATGGACCCTTTCAAAACTCCAGAATCCTGAATCCTAAAGCCAGACACACTGAACCACAGTCCCCAGAGAAGGGTCCTGAGATTCTCTATGTTTCGTAAGAACTCCAAGTAATCTTACGATCAGACAAGGTTGTAACAGCACCTTCAGACACCCTGCAGGCAGTCACAGCCACCTTCCAGCCCAGCGCCGCTCCCACTTTCTGGAGTCTCCTGTGTCTCCACAGCTAGGAACAGTGCTTCTGCTTCTGCTAGAGCTTTCTCACATTTTATTTGAAGTGGAGGCTCCCACTTTGGTTTGCCTATTACTATGATAGCTTCCACCTGCTTCCCAAATTACAGCGCATCATCGAACTCCCTAGTCTTCCTGTTCTAAATTTATTCCCTTTTTAGCCTCCTTCCTGTTTCTTCAGCGGGTTTTTAGTAAAGAGAGAAGGTAAACATGTGCACTCAAAATACCCTCTTAAATCGAACCTCGATAATCACACTCTGGAAATAATCTCCTGAGCTAGGCTGTTGCTTCTGTGCAACGTGACAGACCGGATATGGGGATAAGGGAGATGGAGGAGTCTTGGATAATCCCCAACTGGCTGGTTTTAGCAACTGGGCAAGTTGTTATGTGTTTTACTGAAAAGAAGGATGGTGACGGGGAGAAACCATTTTGCTGGGGAAAGATAATGAATTTAGTTGTTCACATGTCCAGCTTGATATGAAGGCCTAGGGAGGAGGTCTGATCTGAAGCATTTATCTGTGATCATTCATTCATTCATCAACTTGCATATATTAAACCCCTCCTTAGGATACGCCAGGATATGGAACTAAAAATATCTTATAGGCTATAGAAACAAATAATTAAGCTAGTACAATAAAATGTGATAAGTCCAATGGTGGGAGCTATCTGGAGGACCTGAGAACTCATAGGAGAGGCACCAACCCCAGACCTGAGTGATCAGGGAAGGTCCTGACATCTAAGCTGAGATGGGATGAACTGGACGAGTCAGCAGAGTGGCCTCGACAAGGAAGTTATTTGAGAAAGAATGAAGAGCTGGTAGGAAAGCTTAGAACCAAGAGAGAATAGCAGTAGGAATTTCTGTATGACTAGCTCTTAGAAGGGAGCAAGGCAGGAGAGGAGGCTGGAAAGGCAAAGAAGGGAGAGAGAATGCAGATCTTCTACAAAGGGAAGCCACTGGGGAGTTTTAAATAATTGTCCTAAAACCTTAGAAATGGCTGCTATCACCCAGTGGTTCTCTAGCTTTGTTCTGTGCTAGAATCAACCAAGGAACTTGTCAAAATGCACCTACTGTTTGTAGCATTGCGTTAAGTCCTTTACATAGGTATCTTCTTTATATATATTATCTCTTAAACCTCACAGACTTGGAAAGTAGTGGAATTTCTATTCCCAAGGTTACCTCTGGCTGTAAAGTCCCTGCCCTTCCTGCCACACTGTGTCGCTGCCAGGCAGAAGCACCGTACAAAACAGATCCTCAGATTTCACAGAGGACGTATAATGAGAATTTGATAGTTCTGAGAATTGCCATGTCACACTAGAAAACCCTTTACTCTCTCCCACACCCAGAGAGTTAGTTAGTTCAGGAGAGTGGAAATGGGCCTAGGAATCTGAATGTTAACAAGCCTCAAGTCATTGTGTTGTTGCTGATGCTTCCCTGAATCTATTTGGAGTAACTAGAGAATGAAAAGAGGTCTGAGGTTGGTCCTTTAGGGCAGAAGAATCTATGAAAATGGGAAGAAATGTCTGGAGAAGTAGGAGGTAAACTTCAAGACAGTATTAATTAATATGGGAAAGGAGAGACTTTGAAGAAAGATCAGTGATAGGACATGCAACAGGCAAGGCAAGTTGGGTAAGGGCTAGAAAGTGCCCAGCGGATGTGATCATCAATTCACTGATAAGGCTGAGATCTTTTCCTCCAAAGCCACGGTTCCCACTTCAGAAGAGCTCCTGCTTCTAGTTGTCCATGCTGCGTGGAAGCAGGCCTAGAGGAATTTCCATTTCCCCTATAGTTCTCCCTGTTTCATAAAAGCAGTTACCAAATAGTCTTTGGAAAGTCATTTCTCTATTGCCTACCTGTATAGGCACTGAACTTCAGCCACAGCATAGCTATCAAGGGCAGACTCATCTAAATTTCTTACCAATTCACAAATATTCTCCAGGATTTGACCTGTTAAATATGCAAAGATTATTTGTTTCAATAAAGTGCTGCACAAGCAGCAGTCTCTTTATACTGAGGCTTCTATCACCCACAATATTTGAACTTGAAGAGAAGACTTGAACTACGATTAAGAAAAACCCTGTGCCTCTTTTTAAATGTAGGCAAACAAAATTCTCACAATCGGGAGTTTAAGCTGGAGGTGGATAATTCATTGTTTTGGAGAATTTAATGCTTTCGAAATCAAAATAAACAGATTCTGCTTTGAAGTTATGCTGGCTATTCAGGCACCAATAGTAAGTGATATCTTTTCTTTTCAACATGCTAAAATGTACATGCCTGATTGCTGCTGGATTTTACCAGGATTGAGTCTCAGCACAGAGCTGACTAATAAAAAGTAGTGTTAAAATCTTTGCTTAACTTATTCTGAATTATAGATGTCTGTACTGTAACCTCCAACAGCTCTAATTTCTTCTTAGTAACATAAAATGTTTCTTCTGAACTGAATTCTAAACCTAATTAATTCTTTTAACTATTCTTCCATTCTTCTATTAATTAATGTATTTACTTTAAATTAGAGGCCCAAATTCTCAGAGATTGCTTAGGAATTTTATGATAATAAAAATGAATCACAATTATTGAGCACCTACTATGTGTGACATTATGTTAAGTTCTTTACATATCCTTTAATCCTCACAGTTTTGGAAAGTAAATGATACTTATTTTCCAAAGATCATATAGCTGGCAAGTGCCAAAACTGAGACTGGAACCCAAAGAATCTGGCTGCAAAGTCTGACTGAGTCTTTACTCCTGAATTTTATTGCCTCCAGATAGAAGCATTCAAAGCTGTAGAAGAGGCCTTTGAGAATCCTGAGATTCACAGTGCCACCACAAGAAACCGTTCATCCTAGAAACAGTGAATGGCTTCCTAAACTCATTCAAGCGCTTGCTGGCTCTCCTATAGCCTCATCACCCACTCCACGTGGTCGTCTGTCCCTAGCATCACTGTAGATTACTAGTGATTATTTTAAACCACTGAGTTCATTAGCTGATCAGGGATGATACATCTGTAAACATCAAGGGTTTAGTAGGTTACTTTGTGGTTTCCATGTAAATGTTGTTGAGTTTGCAGAAGTCACTCAAACAAAGGTGGCATCTTTTAGGATGTGAGAAGAGATGAATGTAAGAGATTGTTAAAGGCTAAGGGACTTCTATTGGGAAAGGGCTGATGGTGGGCAACCAACTTAATCAGATGGAAGCGCCAAGGGAAAATGCTGCTTGTTGGGAGGAAAGGAAGAAGTCGTGTCAAGGAGGTGTTATGCTGTGAGTTTTGAGATACTAGGAAAATAACATCTGGATGGCTGAGTTTCTGTGTTCTGCATATTCCTGTCAGATAAGAGTTAGACGGTCAGTGGACATTTCTGTACTGACCTGAGGTAGAATTTCAAACTTCCAGAGGAAGAGGTAGAGTAATAGCAGTTTATTTTAGACTGTGCTCCCACCTACCCAGTCTGTACTCGTCTTCCGGCACCATTCAGGCCTTCCGGAATGGCCTCTCACTCATCTGAAGAATTTGGGGCTCCACAACTTTTTACGTCAAACTCTGCAGATAAAGAAGGATGAGAACTTAACGCTTTCATGATCACTGCCATTAGGAGCCAAGTAAAGAGTAATTTTCTATTCCATTGATTTTATTAATCATGGTATAGATCTTATTGTTTGCTTGTAACTTTAAATTACTCTGTATTCCAGACTTTGGGTATGTGTTTAACTGATTTCTTAGAGAATTACCGTGAGACCCCAAACTATTTTTAATAATTCACCAGAAAAATCTGAATGAAAGACCCATTCATTATTTTTATGATAATACCTACTAAAAATACAAATGGGTTAACTATTGTGTTAAGAATTACCATCAGCCAACCTACTAGAAATCTTAAGATAAGTGCTACCGTAATATTCCTTTAAAAAAAATTTTGAGGTATAATTATCTCTAGGTTATTTTCAAGAGTCTATTTGAGTTATTTAACATTCATATTTTGTTCAAATTAATAAATAGAATGTTTCTAAAGAAGAAAATTAAAGAAATAAAAGGGAAACATTTTGAACTTCAGAAAAAGTTATTTTTCTCAAGAATATATGCAAAAATTCCAATCACTTGTATTTACATTAAAAATACTCACCTATGCTCTCATTCACTCAAGCTGTGGAAAAACAATTAGTTTGTCTGTATAATACAATTTAGAAATCATTTGAAAGAAACAATGCTCTCTTCTTGACTAAAGAATAAGTCAACTTTTCTGTTATGTTCATGTCTTAACAGTTTAAAAAGCAATATAAGTCGGGAATTGAATTCTGGATTTTAACTTGTTCTCTAGTACTTGTTAGGTATATGTTCTTGGACAAATCTCTTAATCTGGCAAAGCTCTTGCTTTCTTATTTATAAAATGACAGTAAGCATAAAAAGTGTCACACAAACTTGCAGAGAAGATCAGATGAGAAAATGTATATGGTGTGGATAATGTATATAAACTAGGAAATCCTACACACATTATATATGCAAACACACTCATAAAACATTTTTTTAGATTGGTTAACTGGATTGGTAGGAAAACATCCAGTCAATTGATAATTAAAGAAGAAATGTTTTGTTTTGAGATAGTGAACTCCTTTAGGGATTTCTACAACTCAGTGACACAAGGAAGGAGAACGTATGGAGATGAACATGTCTCTGTACTGAGTTCGTACAGAGCCCAGCCCATCCAGGAGTTATGCTGAAAGGAGGAATATTTTTCAGTGGGACATGGGTGCTACATTCGATCTTTTTATTCTTAGATAACCCTTTAATACTTCACACAATATTGAGTTCATATTGATAGGTATATTTAAATTCATAGAATGTAGTTGTCAACCTTATCCTCCCCCTCCAGCCCAAGTTATTTATTCACTTCATTGCCTGCCCATAGCTATGAAGTTAGAGATCGTCTCTTGTTTTATTTAACCCACTAGCACGTATGGAGTCTCAGTCATGCTGGAGCACAAGGCAGGGCCCCTGGGTGAGGATGGAGGCAAATTCAGTAGAAGACATCATCACTACCCTGTAGGAGCTTATGATTCAGGCGAAGGGATGCACATGAGTGTTTGAAACAAGGGAAAACACATTCATGGACCAATGTGCCAGTGAGAGAGAATTAATACAGAAGCTCTGCTGGCCTGAAGGAGAGATGATGGACCCAAACGCTTTTAATTCAGATTGTTTTCTGCTTGGATATGGTCTGCAGCCGTTGGTCATGATGTGTCTGAATGGTTGTCAAAAGCATGATTTGAAACTTTCACATCTCACAATTCATCTCTCTTCTATTCTTTTTCCTGTTACCCTTGCCCTATAAATTGGACAAATTGTACATTTGCAGGGTGATTTATAGTTTAGCTTGTATATTTTCATACTTACTGCAATAGAGTACTTTTGTTCTTTTCTGCAAAATACAGAGGAAAATCCACTGTCAAATCCTACCAAAGAGATAGTTTATTATGTTGAGACTAATTATTATAGGAGTTGCTTTAGGCAGCAACTGTTCTTTTGTTATACAACATGAAAAAGTTTCATTTGATTCTGTTAAATAACTAAATAATGTGATTGACTCTAACCATACTTTTAAAGTTACAGTTTGTCTCTCCACAGAGCGCCACATGACAGGGCTTAATTAGTTCTAATAAGCTACACCTAGCAGAGCCTGCCACCTCAGTCAGGATGGGCTCGGTCCCCAGTTTTTGTTCTCTGGTCTCTTTAAACGTTATTGAAGACTCCAAAAGAGCATTTGTCAAAGTGGGTTCTGTCCACTGATATGTTTCCTTATTAGAAATTAAAAACAAGAAAATTAAAAAATTTAAACATATTTATAATTTAAAATATCAGCAATAAATCCTAAATAAATGGTAATATAAATACATTTTCATGTAAAATTTATAGATTTTTCAAAACCAAAAACATTCAGAAGCAGGCTCCCAACATCATACATTTTTTTCAAATCTCTTTAACCATTAGATTCTTTTATCAGCTTCTGCATCAGTTGGTTGCAATATTACACATCATGTAAACTTTGGAAAACTCTACTCTGTACTTGTGAGGGAATAAGAACAAAAGGAAAAATAATGTCTTCATAGTATTAAGAAAATAATTCCGACCTCATGGATTCCTTGAAAGAGCTTCAGGTATCCCAATGGTCTCCAAACCATACTTTGAGAACTGCTGGGCTAAATTATACTATGATAATCTACAATCCACAAATCCTAGTGGCTTAACTGTAAAGTTCTTTTTTTCCTCTTTCTTATTTTAATATCCATTGTGGATCAGTTGAACATTTTGCTGTATGTCATAGTAGCTTTCACTCTGGGATCCATTCTGGTGGAACAGAAACTCTTCAGAACATTGTTGGTAACTGTGGCAAAGGGCAAAGAAAGCATGGAGAAATCTGAACTGATTATTCAAGCTTCTGCCTGCAAATGACACCTGTTCCTTCTGCTCACGTACCATTAGCCAAAGCATTTCACGTCTCCTAGCCTGACTTCATGAAGGCAGGGCTGTACAACCCTCCTACAGTAGCAGACACAGTCTATTTGTGAATGGTAGTACTGTCTACCCTACCCACTGCTGTTGCATCTCATCTGTTGTGTCGAGTGATTAGATGCTCATAGACTTTGATCTTGGTCAGAGTTTAGTAAGGTAATCTTTATATTTGCCTTCAAACCTGCTCCTTTTCTAGGTTTCTAGAATTTAACAAATGCCTGACATGTATTTCATGTTTATAAACATTCATCATATAAAGGGACAAGTACCTGATAGAATATCATTTATGTAATACTGTATATATAGCATGCGACACTTAGGTGTCTAAAATTCCAAGAATGATATATCCAAATACTGGCTAGGTTAATTTTGGATCTGGGAGGAGTCTTATTGATAATCTAACTCAACCATGTCATTTAACAAATGATTCAACTGAAGTGTAAAGACATTGAATCACACCATTTTAATCCTAGAAATGGAAAGACTTGCTTGTGTTTGGCATATATTTTGAAAATGGTGTAGAATTTAGGAGGGCTTCTAGATAAGTCCTGATAAATACTCAAATGACATCATCTTACGGATTTCTGCATCAGAGTTGTATATCTTCCGAAATCAAAAATTTCTAGTACTCAAAAAATTAAGACAGTTTTAAAGCAACTGTGGCTTAAAAACTTGTGTTTACTGCACTTGAGGTGCCACTGGAATAAGAATTCTTTGCTGAATTTCTAGTTCTCATACAAGCTTGAACTAAGTCTGAATGCTTACTGTGTTTACTTCTATTGCAAAAGCTATTTTCTAAAACCAATTATGCTCATAGAAATATCTTGCAGATGATAACAAAGTTATATAACACCAATCGCCAAGTTGTGGGTGGTTGCTCCCACCTCCAAGAAATCCAGTTAAGCATCTATGTTTTATTCTCATTAACTCTAGAACCCAAAAATGCCAAACTTAAGGAAAAGAGATTGACTGAATATAAAGAAATATACAAAACTTCATTTTCCCACAGCATAGTAAAATTAATCAATGAATAAAATAAACGCTTGCATTCATAAGATACTTTCTTCCTAAGAACAATATGTTATTCCAGTTAAGCTTTGCAATAGCCCAAAGATAATCCCTTTTCAGAGATGAAAACAATCAAGGCACAGTCAGGTTAGGGGAGAAGCCAGAAGTTGCACTATGAGTCATTAGCAAAGCCAAGAAGCCATGATGATGCTTTTTACTTCCAATATGGTGCCCTGGACATGTGGCTACTGTAACCATGATTATACATGTTGATAAATAAGAGAAATTCGAAAAGCATCTTGGTCAGAATGTCTGGAATGAAACCTGAACTGTACATACAATTATCTTTGCAGGAAGCAAGAAATTGCTTCCATTTTAAAAAGCGTGTTCCCCAATATTTTTTCCCATTTTCTTTGTATTCAAAAATCTCTATTGTTTAACTTCAAATAAATGCAAATATAACTGTGATACAAAGTAGCATTTGTGCCACTAGTACCATTAAAAACTCTCATGTGTGAATGGGTGTTTAATTAGGCTGTATTAGATTAATCCCATGTCTCCACTGGTTGTAACAAATGAAAAGATAGTATGCAGCGTCATGGGGATAGACATTTAAAGCTCAATGTAACTTTCATATTTTTCCATGTGATCGGTCAGCTAGGACTTTCTTTTAATTTGATGAAAATTTGGTTTGTAAATCAGAAAACCTCTTAATTGCAAGAAATGCAAAGCAGGAGTTTTTTTTTTTAAGGATTGACATTACCTTTGTTGTTTGATACATTAAAATGAGACCCATAAGGGACAGCTCTAAACAATGAACTTCATATAAAATAGATAAAAGCTTGCTCCTTGGGCCTACATAGAAATTCAGACAGAGGCTTGGAAAGAACAACTTAATATTTCTAATATGATAATATTGCCTAGGTAGCAGTAGAATATTTGTTATAAAAGGTCTTAAATGTCATTTCCTAATGACATTTTGAGGTAATTTTAACCACTTTTAAAATAATTGCATATAGATTATAGTTATTGTATAAGAAAAGACTTGCTTCCAATTTAAACAATGTTGGGAAGTTAAATGTAAATTTAAGTAGTGAAACCTAATTTTTAAATCAGAAAAATATTCCAGCCGACGTGTAAGTTTTGCTTTGTCACTGTACTGTATTCCGTTCAGTAGAACAAAGACTGGATGCATAATGAGCCAATGTAAATGAAGTCAAATCAGCAAAAGCATAGTGGGGGAGGGGGAGGTGTAAAATATGACAGTCCATATAATGACCAGGGAGTAGAGAATTTAAATGTTTAATGCCTACACATTCAGATTCATTTTTCTGTCATCGCTTTGAACGGGTAGACTGAGGTGCTTGAAGGTCCAGAATGAAAACATCATCCCCTGGACCGAAAGAATTATTAATATTATTTAATAGCACAGATACGGTCTGCACTCCTGATCATCTTTTTACCACACCCCTCACCCACCACAGGGGAAAAAAAAAAAGAAAGAAAGAAACCTGGTTATAATTAGAGATGATTAGAAAACGCTGTGTTTATTTGGGGCTTCCTCCCTTACCCTCTCGCACTACATGCCAGCTTTCCATTTCCCAGCCATGATGGAAGCTCAGAACACAATAGGAACACAGCAACAATATGAATTGCAAATCCATGTATATCTTTCTGCACAACCTATCTTATTAACTCTTAATAAAATGAGTATCCTCTAAAAAAAATATCCTGAGCTGTAAATTGCTTCACTAGTGATGTCGGGCTTTGGAAAAATACTACACATGCCTTACAATCAACTAGACAGAGTTGTGTTAAAACAGAATTGCTTAGCTCTCGTCTGTAAATTACTCCCCTCCCTCTCCAATGAAGGAATGAATCTTGCTTAATAATCTATGCTGCTTAGCATGTGTTATAACTGTACATCTGAAAATCTTCGTATTTTACGTATCCCACACTTTAGGGCTATAACAAGCCTTTATCTTAATGTCCTCACATTTAACATTTTCCTACATAGAGTGTGAATTTTAGGAAGACTGACATGAATATCATTTAATGCATTGTCCCACACCATCCCATTTTCTCTCATGTGCAGTTCCAAACTATGGCTGTCTTAAAAGATATTCATAAATTCATTTCGCTGTCTAGGCAGTTTAACACACAGTAATTAAACTGGAGCTATAAACAGCAATGCATATACATGGACTTCTCAGATTTCAATATTACATTAAACTAAGGAATATTAATCCCTAAAATAAGTGCATTGACAATATGAAGATAAAATTTTTGGGGGGGTGGGGGGAGATAGATGGAAAATGAATTGGAAATTGTCGTAAATTAAGTTAAATTTCTAGTTTTAGCATGAGTTAAATTACTGAAGAGGATTTGTATCTTTACAGCTTAAAAAAAGGGAGAAGAGCTTTCTAGGGCACTGGTGATGTATAAAAAAAGGCTTCGGTTAAACTAGTTCCATGCAGGGGAGGGGTGTGTGTTGAGGGTTGGGGCCACACAGGAACCTGAATACTTGCTTTGTAAATATTTAAGCTTTTTGCAGGCTAGAATCTAAAGAAGGAATAAAATGCTGGCCTTTTCCCTTTGAACCCTTTGGTGAAATAACTTAATGTGGCCAAATGTGAATATAGTGAACTTAATCAGTAAATTTGACTGAGATTTATGAAGTTTTTCATTCTAAATGCATTTACATATACACAAGCACATATATGTACATAAATTTATTTTATTACATCCATTTTACACAAACTGAACCTTAAGCAGTTGAAGTACTAAAAAAAAAGCCAATCAAAATACTCTTCATATATCCTTACGTCCATAAACCTCTTTAAATTGTCTCTTTTAAAAAACAACTAAATTATGGAAATGCAGGCTGCATTACAGAATATTTGCCAGTTATATCTTGACTCTTATTTGAAATTCCCACAAGAATATAGGCATGACAGTAATATAAACCACAGAAACAGGCAAAAAAAAGTAGAACACAGGGACTTGTAAATAAATCCATGAATATCAAGAAGCACAGATGCTGAGATTATGCATTTTCACCAGTACAGTTCTGTGCTTGTAAACTATAAGGCCAGACATTGTAAGATGCAGTGTAGCAGGCCCTGCAGAAGGAGGGAGAGGAAGGAGAGACGCTGAGAAGGGTGGGGAGGAGGGAAGAAGCGAGAGAGAGAGAGAGAGAGAGAGAGAGAGAGAGAGAGAGAGAGAGAGAGAGAGAGAGAGAGAGAGAGAGAGATTGAGAAGAAGGGAGGGGGCAGATAGCCAGACACAATAACGCATAATAATGTTAACATTCCTGCATGTCTAATGGCTTAAATATACTGTGAGCCTCACTCTAGCCCCACACGGCAGCTGATGTCAAAGAACCATTTAATATTTTATCAATCGTCCTTCTTTGAACCAAAAATATTTTTTTTCCGTAAAAAGGATTCAGAGGCTTCCAAGCATGAAAAAATTTAATCTCTTAAATGGCAAAATTTTAAGACACAACGTGGTTTGTGAATACCTCATGTTCAGCAAGATTCCCACCATTCGCCATTGCATCTTACATTATTTACATCTTAGCAATGTCAACATGTCTTATTTACCAAGGAAACGTAAAGTCATGTTCTCAGTGTCTCTTTTTTCACACTAGGAATGTATAGCTTTACTTTTTAATGTAACAGAACCCCGTAGATTGAATTATTATTATAATATCAGTTGGACTTTTTGGTGGTGGTTGCTGTTGCTGATTTTTGGTGGAAAAGACTGTTCCCTTGTTTGACGGATACTATGCCTGTAACAAAGAATGACTGAATTGTCTTAACAAAGAAGATGAAGGCTGTATGTGTTGGTTACAACAGAATAACCACCTTCCAGATCTCTTAAATCCACAATATATGTAGTGTGGGTCCTGAGTGGCTTTTGTTTTCAATGTCTTTTGTAAGCTTTTAGGGTTTTTTCTGCATCAAATGTCAAGTTAATTTACAGGGCGCTATTACTGATATGTTTCCTTGGCTTGTGGTTTTCTGTGAAAGGCAGGCAGCTGAGACCAAGTCTTAGGCTGGGGGGGAGGGGCAGCCGGCGAGCCCGTAACACATACACGGTGCCAGGGTCTGTAAATTGGCTGCCTGTGTGACAGCGGGCCCAGGGAAACCTCTAGTCTTCATTTGCATGCTGAAGAATCTCCAGGATTAAACCAGACTGATTTTCATACAGGATTTAGGCCTGACATTTATTATTCGGTTCACAGACCTCTTGAAGGAAAGTTTGTTTTCCACTCATAGATGAAAAATCTCCTAAGATAAATAAAGACTGGCTTAGCAGTAACAGTAAATAAATATCTTTCCTGTATTTCTTATGAATTTATCATATATGATTACTAGACAGATGTTGGCCACCAAATTACTATATTTTTCTCCTTAGCAATCCTAAGGAAAAATATTGATCAAGGCCCCTCTCAGTATTTATAAAACATATCCATGGAATCCTGGAACTTGATTTTTTCATAAATACAATTTAGAGACAGATACTTGATTTTTTAAACAAATTAAAATAATATTCGATTAGTCAAATACTCTGAAATGCTTAATTTTATATATGCTTCCTGTGTTTTTATGAGACAGAGAAGATTTTGGTTAACTGTAAGCATCACTTAACACACTTTTGTATAAAACATGAAAATTATACATGAATGCTACACATGAGTCCCATCTACCAAATTTATAACATAGATAGTTTATTTTCACTGCCAGATAGATCCATAAAATATTCCAGGGTCTTTTAACATTTAGGTATTAACTGTCCAGACAAACACTTTTAATCCAATACTTTGACAATATTTTAACTAAACCAAGGTTCAATTTCCAATGATCCAACAAAACATATTTTGACACAATATGAAGAAATATGGTAGAGTTGCTTTACATTTTCTGGAATTCATTTTCTATGTGGGCCAGAGTAAAGACTACAAATAGTGATTAAGCAGGCCTAGAAGAAATTTAGAATTCCTCATGTATTAATAAACACAACAGACTTTTCAAATGCATTGAAAACCCACTTTATATGTTTAATAAATGTATGATAAAATAATACAAATGTCAGCAATTAAATATATTATTGTTTCTGTCAGGGCATATGGAGACAACACTGTAAAATCTGCTACATACTTGAATTTTTAATGTGTCAGTGGAACTTTTGAAAATGTGTTCCAGTGTTTAATTTCTTTATGGATATTAACTCATTCATAACAGATCTTAAATATGGACAATATAAGAGGTGTTCTTTGGAAATTTTTGTTTGTTTGCTTTAATGTTGCATTTTATCATAAATGTACATATGAATCACATTTACTTCTTCAAATTTATTTCTGATTATACTCAGTAAGAAGCATATATGATTAAAGTTTTAGACAGAATATATCAATGAACTGTTTATAGTGTGATATCAGTATCTTATATACAAATCAGATTATTAACCAAGCATTTAATAAATGAACAAATGAGTCCATCTAGGTTTGCCTTAATTCAATTACCATACATAACATGCACACGAATAATCAGACTCGACTAAAAATTAGGTAAAGCCAGAGAGAAAGAAGTATCACTGTGAAAAGATTTTGGTCATCTTTAGTGTAGAAATATTTCGCTTTTATATGTACATAAATTACAAATGTTAACATAAATATTATTGCAAAATGTGTCTACACATGCAAAGTGAAGAGAATCAAGGCACTTATTTGAACAATTCAGGCTAAACCCCTCACTTTCACTTGCAATAGATAATTGAGGCAAAAGTGTTTTTCCCTGGAATTATCTGGATGATTGCATCAATTCTTCACTTTGCTTTATACGAATGTATAGACATAGCAGTCGTGTGTCTTCAGAAATTGCCACTTTAAAAAACTTGCAAATGCAAAACACACTTACGACACTGCTACCTTATGGGCTTAATACCCCGCTGGACTTACTTGTTAATGAAACTGGATTCTTAAAAAAGGGGAGGGGTTAAATATATTTTCTTAAATAATTATTTCTAAAGCAACTTACAGTGATGTTTAGCTGTAACATACAATTATATATGCATCATGCAAACTAGGTTCCTCCAGCCTTCTCTGGCATACTAATGCCCCAGTCTCCTTCATTATGATTTCTATTAGCAGTCTACTTCCACAGTAGGCCCTGATAATTGTGTGGAGAGTATTCACGATGGTGTGTTACAAATATAGTACTGAGGAACATTTAATTGTGAAAGTTTGACCCTCCACCTGAAATCCTGAAAGTATATGCTTGAGAAAAAGGAATTCTGAATCCAGTTGTTTGGAATAGGGAGGGTCATTTGCAATCAAGCCAATTTTTAATGACTTTATTGTTGATACACTTAAAAATATGGCTGATACAATGACTTGAACTCATACAGCTATTTTGTCCTTTCTAGTGACTGCATAAGAAATAGATATTAATTGCCCTGCCATTTAAAATTCTTGATACAATTCACATTTACTCACTTTAAACTCAAGATGTCTCTCAATCAAATTGTGGGGCTCTATATCTTCAGTGTAATTAGTATTGTACAATATTCATGACAAACATAAAGAACAAGGAAAAGGATTCCTACTTGGTAATCATTGTAAATATGAAATTGTCAACCTAGTCTTAATTAGTCACTGAGATGAAGATAATATGCGAGTCTCCAAGAGGTGTAACAGACTTAGAACAAAATTCAAATACCCCACAGTTAGATTATTGTTTCAAATGCCTATGCTTAATAAAGTTGGTGGACCCTGTTTGCCAAATAATTGTGTCAGGCAAACAGTCATAGTTTAAAAGTAATTAAGCAATTCAGCCTCTTAAAATGGCACATGCGAATGTCCATGCCTATGTTGGTTTGGGAATGCTTGATTAAAAGTATTGCCTAAGAAAAATTCAGTATATTATACTTTTTAAACTTCAACAGGTAGAGAATCATTTTTAAACTTGCCTTTAAAAAACATTCTAGTAAAGCATTTGATTGTTTAACATTTTTATTATTCAAGTTCTTACCATTTCACACTACTCCCTAGAGAGGGGCCAAGAAAATATTAAAAATACTATAGAAATATACAGGATAAGATATTTGTCACTCTCGTTTAAATTGATGTATGCTGCTGTCCTATAAACGTCACATCGGATAACCCTGAAAAATTACCATGAATCACCATAATTACGCATATTCATGATGCTGTTTTGCATAGCGCTAACAGCAGACTGCATGTGGGGTGGGGCGTGAAGAGGGGTAGGAGGGATGTGACAGATTAAAATTATTACCAGTATCATGGAAATAGACATAGCAACAGTTCCATTTTGTTAAGTCTTAGAAAACAAAAGCATATCATAAAATTGCGTACTAATTAAATAACTCGAAATTTTTCTCCTGCATATTTCACCATAAAAAGTTAACAGCGATAAACTGACTGGAAACATTACTGTTACTTGAAATGTGCTTGTATTTGTCAGAGATTCTAGGTACAGGACTATGTCAACTGAAAGGAGAGGATGATTTTTAACTTTTTTTGAGATGGGGGAGGGGAGGGCTGGGGTGATGGAGAATTTTCAAGCCTTCCGAAGTTGTACAGGGGTTTCTCATACTGCTGGAAAGCTCTTGATGAGCTGAGTGCAAATCACGTAGGTACATTTCTTCTGATAAATTTGAGGACTGAATCATATTCGGTAAACTGTTAAAAGGCTCTAAGGGATAGAAAGTTGTCTGGTGTCTATCTCAATAGCTTTTTTGTGCTGAGGCAGAGAGCAGAGTTAATCAGGGACTCTAGAAGTAATTATCGGCAGAGTTTGGGTAATACAAATGCTTGGGTAAACAGCGATTGTTCTTTCCACAAGATTGCGAGTAGAAACAACAATACTGGTATTGTCCTCCACTTCTCATTAAGGAGACTCGGGGAGGGAGCGCTGCACTGCGAGGCGGATGGGAAACTGACAGGCAAACTGTGCTCCGAACGACTCTCTTCTGATCCCACTACCACAAACTCTGGCTTTTGGCATCAGGAGTGCCAGCTGCATCGGGAGAAGCCAAGCCTGTCATACCATCTTCACATCAAATCTTCAGGATACAAGAGCTAGAGCCTAGTTAGAGCTTAATGAAGAAACAAATACAAAAGGGAAGATTAGGCCTTGTTAACACTTGCATTCATTTGTTCTTATAGAAACTGCACTGGATGGGTTGTTTTATAGAACTCATTCTTTTTTTCTCTTCAGCAGAAAAGTTACATTGAGTATGCATTTTTTTATATTGTAAATACATAGAAAAAAAAAAAAAAGAATCTTTCAGTTCCCCCGTAACGATCAGCCAGCAAATTGTTTTGTCAAAGATGCCACTTGAAACTGTGATGTCCATGACAACTGTCAAAATTGGTAAATAAATACTTTTCATTTTTTTATTAATCATATTATATTTCTTGCCACATGAAGCATTTCCTTGCATACGTCGTAAGTGGTATCATTGCATTCTTTTGAAAAATTGGGATGTGAAACTTTGTCTATTGTTATTAGATAACAAACCATCTCCTCTTTGGAGTGAAAACATTTATGTTTCATGGCACCACATTACACATTACTTTTATTTTCAAATTAATTGCACTTGAGAAAAGGGAACCGTATTTTTAAAGTTCACTATAAACTAGCTGGAAAGTTTGACAGCAGAATGCTACAATTATTTTTTATTGTTGTAAGCAATCAGTCAACTGTACAAAGGTGTATTGTGTACAGCTGCAATGTAAAACCTATTTTTGTTTATGCTATCTGTCAACCACTTAATATGGTAAGGTGCATTCTAAGTGATATTATTCCAAGGGAAACAGAGCACTTTAAAGGAAAAATGTACTTTCTATTCTGTGTGTAGAGCCTACCTGAGAAAGGTTCATGATGTATCTGTGGCTCTTAAACTTTGGAGATATCTTGAAAGAAGTTGGGCAATTTGTTGGAGACTTTGAAAAGAGGAGTATGTAATTCCTGGGTTGGGGCTGGAGATACTTGATTTTGACAAATTCTCACATATTTTAGAGGCAAACTCAATGAGGAGACACTTCCTGGGCTTTGCCTTGCTTATGATGGAAAACATAGGAATACGGACAGCTAGGTGTTCTTTCAGAAAGTAACTTTCTGTAGACGTATGGAAAGGCAATATCCAAACGCAATGTAGCCTAGTTACTGAAAAAGTCATTTCTTGTGAGAAAGGCATGTAGAATATGTCCTAAAGAAAATCAATGTTTTCAGCGTGGGAACGGATCCCTTTTATTCTGTTGGTGTCTGGAAATACCACCAAAGTAGTGCGATGTGCTGAGTCCCCCTGAACCTTTACTGTTGGTAGCTATTATAGTATGCTTGACAGGATTTTTGTCCGTGGTATATAAAACATCCAGACAAAAGTAGGCCTTGAAATACTGAAAAGTATCTCATATTTCCTGGTGCTCGTACTTCTTAGTACTCTGAACTATGGATGTCACCATTTTAAAGTGACTGCATCTCAAAATGTGAGGTCCTATTGTAAGGACCTAACCTCATTACAAACACTTCTCAGAGAATTTGTTACAATGAATTCATTGATTAATCATTTAAATGGCACTTGGTATTTTTAAGTGGCAATTCTCCTATGCTTTCAGACCAAGAGCAGTTAAATACTAAATATTGCTATTTTTATTTGTTAATTTTATTAGCAGCCGCCTCAGTAGTTTATAATTAAACATGACAGGTAGATTTGCATGATGTCTCCAAATGTGCTTAGCGACACAACAGTATTAACATAACTTTTTGTGATAACAAGTAAAATGAGACTACATTTTTCTTTCTGATCAATAGAACTCCTCTTCAGGATTTTATTAGTAATGACTTCAGCATTAATGTGACTACACTTTATATTCATTTCTAACACTGTCTAAGCAGTTTTATGAATCAGTTATGTAGCAACAGGACATGCAAGTAGAGAATGTTTACCTCTGGAATTCACTGCATCTTAAGTATAACATTCTAAAATATGTATGTGTTTATTCGGGTTACTTGAAGAAAACAGCTTAATAGAATAAAATAGCTCATGATCCCTGAAGCAAAATTTGACAAAAAATTTATGTTTATTGTCCCATAATCATCACCTGTATATATTACATGTATTTAAATATTTTACTGACAAAATGAATACAAGGAGGTTTTCTGTTTGAAAATGTATGAAGCTGGACTGACGTTGGAAACTTTAGGTGAGAGTCGACAGGGCTATGACTATTACTATCACATATATTTGATTGCAGTGATCTGACTCCATTTTAGATCGCAAAACGTTATTTAAAGAAGTTTGTATTTTTATAAAGTTTAATGTTAAATTTGCATAGATTTACGACTTAGGTGAACAAAAATAAAAGAAGAAATTATACTTCTATTTAGATCAGAAAGTATACACCATGAATTTAATTAAACTTTCCTTTAAAATGAGTTTTATATTATTTTCCATACAACATGAAGAATCTGCTTTCCCCTTGAAAGTGCTGGAAAAAAATTGGTAAGAATAGAACAATTCAGATGTAACTAAAGAAATTAATTGTATAGGAATATTGAATATTTGGGCACTGGATAAACGTCTTTTGAGTTGTTCTCTATTTTGAAAGATGTCATCCCTGATCAGGGCTCTAATGAGAATGAACTTGGAACAGTGCTCTCACCGACCCCTTCACCTTAGGGGAGTGGGACTGTGTAGCAGCAAAGGGGACACGGATAAGAATAAAATTGTGTCTGGGCCTCGTAGCAACCTAATTTCTGCCATAGCATCCTAACCTCAAACTTGCTAAAATTAGATGCACAATCCCACTGAAAATTCTTTCTGGTCTCCACCGCTGTTGTAGAGAAGAAAAGCATAGTTTTCTCGGAGGGAGAATGGACTAAAGGGGTGGGTGGGCAGGTTGGTATGTAATCAGAGTTCTCTTAACTTGCTTTTAACCTGCTCGCTTATATTTACTGGATAAGTGTATCTCTGTTCACTCTGTTGTCTATAAGTTTCTATACCTAGGAGCTTAAAAATGAATCCATTCATCCGAATTCTGCTTTGCCTAGTGTTTGCACTCAGTACGGATGCTGCTGGTCTTGAGTGAATCAGGTGGTTCTTTTGGCATATAGGAATTTATCTGTAAGAGGGCTGGCTTTGGAGTGAGGAGAACTGGGTAAGAACTGCAGCTTGTCCTTATGTGGAGCATTGTCTTAGCCTCAGGACTCCTCCTTACACGGTGACTCTAAAGATTACATAAAATATCATCTGATAAAATAACTAGTACTGTGTCTGGAACAGAAGAGATGCCCCAGAATGCCGGTTGAATCAAAATGTGAATGTGTACAGTCCAGGATAAATTGAGAGCTGCGTGGTTTTGTTAAGAATGGTTGTGTATCTTGAGCGGTGCGTGGCAGGCCAGAGGTTCCCTCCATCATCTGGGAAAAGCGACGAGGCCCCGTGTGGGGCTCCTGCTTGAGTCTCACGCCAGAATCCCACATTTCACCAAACCACGTGAAACTTCTGGGTCTTTTCTCATAGCTGCAACTCAGGCAAGAACTGAAAAATTGGATGCTTAGAGGCAAACAAAAAGAATAAAAGTTGGCATAGAAATCTAATTTTTTAAAACATAGAATCTGGTGTATGATAGACTAAATAAACATTTGCTGAATAAATACACAAATAAATAAAGGTGGATTTTAAACATGCAAACCACCAAATTGGAAAATAAGTAATTCCAAGATTACCCCGCCCCCATCCTTTTTTTTCTTTTGAGAATAAAAAGTTCAAGGGACTTTAAGAGGGTGAAGGGCATGCTAAGTGATCCACCTTTGTGTGCACATATTTTGAAGAAGAATATACTTGACAGACACCTTTATGGCATGTAGCTTAAAGTACAAGAATAAGCCCATAGTAATATGTTCCTTGTACAATTTGTTTCAAGCAAAGTATAGCACAGTCACATACTTATTCATGGAATAATCTATCATTTCTTCATAGTACAAGCATTTATTTAGAATATTTTCTTAAATTTCATACTTAGGTGTTTACCAAATATGCCCTTTCACCATTTTATGAAGAAGGATCTATTTTCAGACATCACATGACTTTGGGCTGAGTCAGGACTGCCGATGTATGTAGGCCGACAAAAATCAGTGCCTCAGCTGTAGGCATTGTGTTGACCTGTTAACCTGAATTTCATTTGACTACTTTTGTATTTAAACTTACATTCCATAACCTACATACGCACGAGGGATTAATTCTCATTTGAGAACTATCATCCTACTTTAAAATAACTATAACAGCAAAAATAGATGTTCATTTCAACCATCAACTTTTTTTTCGAGACTTGGAGCTCGTCTTCTCGAGAGTTCCTCCGAGCAACAGAGCGAAGAGAGGCAACTTAAAGTGATACCAACTTAGAGGAGTTTGCAGAGATGTCCCTTCATAATGGGTGGTGGCATCTGTGGAGTTCCTTTTTATTCTCTGGCATTCATAAAAATTATACCACATCTATATGCATTTTAAGTGCCAATATAAATACAAAAACTTTCTAAGTGATATTTTTCCCTAGTGCCTTTAATTTACATAAATCTCAATGATTCAGAATAAAACTGGGTGATGCTAATACTTTCTTTCTGGTATAAAACTTATATATTGGAAAAATTATAAAAATACAGAGTCACCTCAAACAGACAATAAGTAAATGAAGCAGATTAACTTTTTACAACTGCCAACTGACAGTATTAGCCCACTTGTAAGCAGTAATACTAATTGTAAAAAAGTGTACATTGAATGTTCAACTTTGCAAGTGTATCTGTAAAGATTAGAAAGAGAATTAGCTTTCTTTTTAAGAAGTATACATAAAATGTCATTCCAAAAAATTCTGTTTCACTATTTCTTTTCCTCATTATTCTTTGAATTTCAGGCCCTAAAGAACCTCTCTATACACGAAGTTTAATTTTGCCCATTGTTTTATCCTAGGAAAATTGATGATGATTCCAAGTCATTGTTTGAATATGTCTTAAAAATATTCACTGATTATTTTTTGGTAGCTTGATAATCTTTATAACATGATTTTTCATGTAATGAATATTTTAACTAAAATAGTAAAATCAAGATGATGTATTTACTTTTGTTTGTATAGTATTATATGATCTGGTAAAGTACCCTTACAGAAATTGTCCCACTAAATAAATAAATAATAAACTTCATACCCAAGTGTTTTTTGGATGATAAACACTTCTCAGGGTAGCATGTTTATTTTTAAGATATTTTCTAATTATTTTAAAAACATATGTGACCTTCTCTTTTTAAGAAATCATTGAAAAATCTTTGCCAACATTGAGCCTTTTCAAGTAAAAGGCACAGATTTATCTTTCAGGGGTTTCCTTTTCCCCATGTGTGTTGCACAGGACTTAGAAGGACAAATTTAATCAGTAAGCTCATTATTTATAGAATTTAAGAACTTGAGATAAGCACAGAGAAGCAAGAGGATAGTTGTGTCCCACTTTTATTTACTTTGAAAAATCATGCATCACACAACAGTTTGCATTGGTGAACAGGACTCACAGATGTGCTGGTTAAATGAATTGGGTGTGCCCTGCCTTGCTCGTATCAATCCACGACACCCTAATAACAAATTTGCATTTATAAATCTTCATAATTATGAAGTTAATATTTTTCTGTATATTGTTTCTTTTTAGCAAAAGCTACATGTTCTTTAGAATGAATTCCAATCAGCTTATGGTAGTACCATATAAATAACATAGTTTAATGCTGAAAAAACATATTCACTATGCTTCCTACAATATAAGAATGCCAGTTTTCGGTTTTACTGCTCTCTGCTGCATACGCATGATTGTGTGTTTCTCACCAGTCAAAATCTTCTCTTTCTTTCTGTAGCCCTCTTTCTCTCTCTACCCTTCTCTCTCTTCTTTTTCTTCCTGGATTTCCTGCAGTCCTCCCCCCTCTGCCACCAGTTCACTTCCTTCCCTGCCCTCGGTTCTCCACTGCAGAGTACAGTGAACATATTAGGAACAGTCAGTTGTGGCTGGGCTTCTAGCCTTGCTCAACTCCAGCATTAGCAAAGGGATTCAGTTTCTTGAATTCATTAATAGTGTTTTGCCACAAAAGGCTTTGTAGTTCTCTCCTGAATATTGAGCCTAGCTTAATAACATTCCATTTATGTTAAAGACACATTTAATCTGTAAATGTGACCTTTAGAAGAATTCTCTTGTTTTTCATTAAAGAAACACTGCATTACAAATATTAATTATTCCTTGATGCCATATTTTAATTAACTAATCATGTGCTATTTGCAGCAATGAAGAATGTAGTAATGTATGTGCAGTAATGCTATGTAATGCAAGATCGATATCAAAGAATCCATTGCTGCAGAAAAGACATGTTTTGAGTATCTTCTCTGGGCGATGCTTCTATGAAACATTGCGTCTAGAATGATGCTTTGTTTTGCTCTGTGTTTTGTATTTTTAAATGCCCACGCAAGTCTGATTAAAATGCTGAACATATCGTTAGCCCCATCACTAATAAGTGAACGTTCACTGATGCATATTAGCAGGGTCTAGCAATGTGGTGAAATTGTCACTTAAGTGCTTGGAATCTGAACACAGAAAATGACAGGCAATGCCGAAGGTCCGGCTCCAGTGCATGTCTTCACTGTAGCTGGAGTCACTGGAATGGTGAAACCAGTTTAGGTTCAAGGTCGCTGCTGACATTCAGCTGTCATGGCTTCATTGTCTGCAGGCCTTCTCTCCATTGACACATTCAAGTGTACTTTATAGCAACCACAAAGAGCCAGTCAATTGATACCATTACACTTCATGCACACACAAACCACAAGCCTGTTCAGGACTGTTGATACAGTCTAACATTTATTCATTAAGGGATCTATTGAAAATGCAACTTGCCCAGCCCCACTCTTAACAACATAGACTTACTTGTTTAGTCCAAACATTTAGCTACGTCTTTTTCAAGTTTTGCACAGCATTCTCTAATTGAGGTAACATTATCTGCATTTTAATGCTACACCATTTATGTCCAGTGAAAGATTACCTGAAGAACCCTGCCATTACCACACTAGTTTAAATACGGGCAGTCGTATAGAAAAAATATACACAAAAGATGTAAGCAGGGGGAAAAGGGAGATATTTATTTGTTCTGGGAGTGCCACGGAAATCCAATTGCTCAGAAATGAAATAAGAGTCTGAAGTGAAAGGAGGGAAAACCTAAGCTTGGGTCAGGGAAGAGGCAGTGATTAGCCCCATTGTTAGAAGCTCTTTGAGCTTCGTTGGTTGTAAAGAAAAACCCACTAATGAATCTATTGAAGCTTGCCAGAACTTTGTGTGGAAGACAACTTAAGTTATGGTGCTTATCTAAAAAATTGTAGTAAAGCATGTGGATATATAAAACTGCACATATGTCTCTTGATTAACAGCTTGCCTATAAAAACAAAAAAAAATTGTTTAAAGATTGTATGTTGCACAAATAGCCTACTTAACATGTGTGTGTTTAATTCTGTATTCACAGGTCTTGAAAATAATCACCTCAATGATGAGGAGATGTAAGAAAATATATCCTATTGAATTGTTAAAAGACAGCAAAATAGCCAGAAGTATAGTGTAGCTGATCTCCTCTTGGTTTTCTACCAATATTTGTATTAAAGAATAGGTTTAAAAGTCAAGTTTGAAGGCTGATTCATGCTTTGCATATTTTAAAGATGCAAAACCCACTTTATCAAGGTATGTGATCAACTGACATAAAAAAAATCATAGACTTTGGAAAATAGGACCAATATGTCCATGTACTGCATTCAGTAAAAAATGTTTATCATGCTTCCAGAATATGTGGCATTTCCAACCTAGAACTGAGTCCGTTTTGCAGTTCGATAAAATATTTAATTACATAAGCCTAACTTTATGATAAACTTGCACTGTCTAAAATAAGACTGTCATTAATGTAAGAATTCAATTAAGCAGCAATATACTCGAAAAAATAATTGTGGCTAGTCACTTGGTTAAGATCATTGCTAGTACCTGGGAAACTTATATTGCATAATAGGTAGAAATAGAATATATTCTTTCTACAGTTTTGCCTCAAGTTTTGCCAAATACTTTTAAGTGTTTTATTGGTGAAGCAGAGTTCAAATGCTGAATGAGAAGAGATCCTCCCCTTCCCCCACCTTCCCCCACCATCAAACTCAACCATGGTTTCATGACTTTTTCACGAGAATGGAGTTTGTTACTTGCGAAGCATGATTCTTTGCTTCTGAGTTGTTTTTATAAATAAATAAGTGTCAGGTCAATGAGTTCACTCATTTTTTTCATGAGCACTAAAGCATTATTCCTCCAAAGCATACTATTTGGGGGCAACAGGAGTAACCACTAAGCAAATGGTTTCTTATAATGCCAAAGGTCTCTACTTTGGGCATCTCAGATTTCTAATTAACTTTTGTGGAGATGACCTTGTAGGGATCATGGCATTGTCTCTTTAAACCCATGTCTCCATAAAGGAAGATGCCATTGCCATGGTATTAGCACCCTTTCTTCAGGTCTTTATTGATTTGCTTCAGTGTTCAAACTAGCATAAGCAAAGGCTCACAGTAACCAAATAAGAACTAGTTATATGGATGTAGTTTTTCTAAAGTCCAAACCATCAAAAATCCATTATAAGATCTGTTAACAAGAATGTCTCTATTTCTCTAAGATTTTATGTCAGAATTTTGACTTATTGTTGAATTTGAGGATGAGAATTGCGACAGCTATATCAAAAAATTGGGGAGGTAAAGGGAATCAATGTTTACAGATACTACATTCCAGATGCGGTATCGGGTGTCTCGCCTTTGCTAGTTATTCTCCACAACCACCATCTATATTTTGGGATTGTTATTATTTTGTTTTATAAATGGAAAGAAAGAAGCTCCAGGAATTTTAAAACCTTACCTGAGGCTACATAGCAAGTAAGTGGTAAGGCTGCAAATTTAACTCAAGATTATATTCTCCTGAAGCCTATGCTGTCTTGAATACCCAGTTCAGCCAAAGGACTTTGGTGAAATTTGGCTAATGTTGCTGCTGCCATTTGTGGTGAACACTGCCTTCTCTTTCTCCTTTATGTTGCTTCCCTTCAAATTCACTTCCCTTTAAAGAGCTTTTCATTTACCTTTTTTCTCTTGCCTTCTTTCCTTCGATTGGTGAGAACACTGAAGGTCAGTCATCTTCTACATCAGACACTTACCATACCTGCTTAATAGAAGCAGCTTCACTAACAAGTGAAGATGCGCGCTCTACCTGTGTGCAACTGTTTCTACTGGTCACCTTTTCTCAGATGAAGACTATGAATATCTGTCTGTCAGTCTGAAATTCTAGGTCTGTAAATATTACATAAAATCATTTTGGTGAATTATAATACTTCAAGCTTCCCTCCAAAACTATCTTTTATTTTTTTATATTAATTTAGCAGTTTTTTTTCCTCAGAAATTTCTTCTGAGATAAGGAAACAAACTTTTACAGGAAGTTACTCTGTATTTGTAGATTCTAGATGAGGAGATAAATATTAACTTTTTTTTTTTTTTTTACTATTCTACTGTATACTTCTGTACGTTGTGTTCGTGTGTGTGTGTGTGTGTGTGTGTGTGTAAAACTTCCAGGCATCCCCTTCCTGTCTAGCCATCTTCTGTTCTCACTACTTTTGTATGAAGGTTTATGACATATTTCTTCTTGAAAAAAAAAAGACTGTCTAAATGCAAAATTATCACTTATATATCTTGGTCAATTTTTGGAGTAGTCACTCATTTGAATGGAAAGAAATTACCCCATTTGAAAATTAGAAAGGGTGTAGTGCTTTTGTCATAAGCACATTTACTTTCTCTGGTAATGCAATTTTTCTTTGTCTGTCCAGCTCTATTTCCCAAAACCATTCTAAATGGGGACTTCAAAATATACCGTATTAAAAATGCCAGTAAATAATATTCAAACATTAGCAGGAGGAGGATGACCAGAGCAAACAGTTGACTTTCCTTCTCAAATTTTGCTGAAATAAAATATATATTTTTATTTTTAATCATGTAACTTGGTCACAAATATTTTGAAATTAATATTAAATGATATGTTAGAAAACAGGATTATTTTCCAGAAACTTGCCACACGTGAAATTTTAATTTTGACTGTTCTCTGTTGGTACACAGGTAAAGCAAACATTATGTGGCAAGGTTACTGTTCGCATTTCACCTTTTTGGTAAAAAGAAAATTTTTAAGTGTTACACAATCGCTTACAGGAAAATAATCAACTTTTAAGAAAGTGAAATATTCTTTTAAGACATGTCTTCAGTTAATTTCTAATCTTGAAGGAGGCTTATTTGATGGTTGTACCCTATAATTAGTGAGATCAGTAATCAAGACAACTGTGATTTATTTTACTGGGGTTGCTCAGAGACTGAAGACATCTGGCCTAGACAACTCTGATGCTAAAATTAAAAATACACCTAAATTTGCTTTGTTACATGATTCTCTTCAGAGGGACAAGAGGTTATCTTCTCTGCAGGAGGACAATTCTGCAGGGTCAAAATCGAATAATATTTGTTTTCTGGCAGCAGAATGTATCATACTTCTAAGGACAGTAAGCACATGGGTGGACATCAATGAATACTAAACACTAATTGATCTGATCCATCCATATGCATACACAAAAATACCCATGGTGGCCGGTAGTGGTCGAAAATTACATTTCGCTTCTATTAAAAGATCTGTCGCTTTTAGGTCAGAGTGGGATTTTGGAGGGGTGAGCTCCTGCAGGAGAAAGCTTTGCTGACAACTGGCGGTGTGTTAGGGCTGTTTGTTGTTTGGCTTGTTGGTGATGCTTAGCCAAGGAGACACTTCCTTTCAGATTCTGTCTTCCAAACCCCAGGGCTCTGTTCTGGGCAGTTCAGCCTAATGGAATTAAGCCTGACACATTTCAACTCTATTTCTCCATAAAATAAACATAAAACAATGGTTTAGATTTCTAATAAAACTCTTGAAGCATGTGGGACTCCAACTTTCCCTGTTCTTTACACATCTGTAAATAAAGCGCATAAAAGAGGAGCAGAACAGGATAAATCAACATAAATTTGAAATCCACTGCAGCATATTAAACGGCGCAGGCTCAGTCAAAGAGAGGCTGACCCCGCGGCTTCGTGCAGTTTGAAGCTAATTGTTTTCGTCAGGATGGGAACGTCTGGAAGTCCATGGCTGTATCCCACCAGTAAGGCTCCAGTAACTGAGCTGGCCTACAGAGAATGGACCCACTTTGTAGCGACACAGCGGGCTCAGACACCACCTATTCTGCTCTCCAAACTGTCATGCATAACAACTTTATTGTGCTAAATTGAACTTGAAAGCAACCAAAGGCTATGAGAAGGAGAGGCTATGAGAAAAGCGTGCTGTCAGCCCTGGCAAAGGCTGACCTGGAAAGTAGGCTCAGAGACAGGGGAATAAAAGACCAGGCCCCATGAACACAGCATATTGTTTCATTTTAAAGTATGATTCCCATACCAGAGAAAGTAGCAAATGTGATGTAAATTTATTTAAATAGATTCGACCGCTTAAAAGTTTGCCAGCCGCTCTTATCCAACTTTCCCAGCTCTCTGATTCGTTACTTACAGTGGGAATATAATGACATATAGTCATCATTGTAACAGCTTCTTTGCAGGGGCACAATGATGATTAATAGCCAGCAGCAAATTTTCACATGGGCTCTGAAGCACTATGGCATTAAGCAGCCAAACAGTCCCAAATCCCCCTTTTCTGTTCCGCTGAAAAGTCCCCTCCTTGTACCTTGCAGATAGGAACAAAGCCTATCTTAATTCCAATCAGCTTTTCCTCATTCAAAGGGACCTTCTCTTTTTCATAATTGATTCATGTGCATTTTTTAGTGTCTCACTGAGCTGAAGCCACTTTTCTCTTTCTCTGTTCTGCCCCCACACCCACACCCCCTTTTTTTTTGATGGGGTGAGGAGTGGGAAACATTTCAACAACAACAACAATAAAAACCAGTGTGTTCTTCCTTCCCCAAATATTTGCTAAATAGATTTCTCAATTAGTAATCGTTTGTGCTTTACATTTAAAGGGTTTAAGACAAAAAAAATTAACTCCTGGATTCCTCCGTCCTTGGAAACGATTTTAGTTATAAAAAGTATGAGCTCACTGAAGTAACTCTGAGGGGAGCCTCCCAAGGATGCCCTGCTTCTTTGGGGGAGTCTGAGCAGCTCTTATTCCCATGAGAGACTCACAGCTGGAAGGAGGACAGAGTCTCTTGCTCTGGACAGATTCTTTTTTCTCCTCTGTGCTGGTAGCCATCAAAAAGGAACAAGTGACCAAATGGAAGGCAGCAAATGAAACACTCCTCACCGGCTCTCTCCTTAAGTATCATTTCACCCGGTAGCAATTGCGCATTATAATTATTAGCAGAAGCTCCTGTGCTATTTGTAGAAGTGCTCGCTCCCATCAGCACTTTCCACCTCCTGTGATAAGGACAAAAATGACATCAGCCAGTGCCTTCTTGGAAGGGGATTTCCACATGCAAACTCATTTGTGTTTCTATGACAGTATAATGGCCATCAAATGCAGAGTTTTCGTAGCTATACTTTGCATATTTGTTTACGTTTCCTACAATCCTGCCCTCATTTTTATATATGAGTAGGGGGCACCAGATGCCCCTGTTTACTTAGGACACACCTCATGTATTTCTATTTTTGTTACATAATTATTAATAGTGCTGTCTTTCACTCTCAATTGATTTGAGCAGTTTGCAAAACCCTTACCTTTTTGCTATTAAAACTGTCGCAGATGACTTCTGCAAACCAAATAGGTGGGTTGTCTCTTACCCAGGTGGCTGTGGCTTGCAGTTTCGGGAAAGGATTCTGACTTGGAAACCCTGCTGCCGATGCAGCCGCACCAACTTTTGTCTCGCCCACTTTTAAGAGGTCAGCTGACCCTTTGCAGCTTCTTTGATATGTAGCAGAAAGGAGGGCATCTGCTGAAATGAAAGACACATTGCCAACCAGATTTTAAGTGTGACACTCTCCTTCGGCTGGGTCACGGTTCTCACTGTGAACCAGAGCAACACACTTCACTGGTCAGATAAAAATACTATGCCATGTATTCGATAATGACCTTTCTCTTGCTTTGGTGTCTTCAAATGGTTAAATGAAGACTATGTCAAACTGATTGGAGGAATTCTGTTCATCATTTCCACTCTAGTTCTTATATCTTCTCATAAAAAAGCAACATGAGAGTGGCATCATATATCTACATTGTACAATTTAGACAAGAATCTCACAGGTGAGTGCATTCTAGTCTTTAGGTTATACAAATGAAGTGTCTCAGGGAATGTTACAAACCCATATGGCGATGTCCTTAAAGGCTGGATTTTGCATCTGGATTTCAGAGTGAACTAAGAGATGTGTCATGTCATCTGTAGGTGGAGAGGCCCCCTTGATGGGGCCACTGAAGAGGTTGATATATGTTGTTTATTCCTGAAAGTATAAGGAGTAAATGGACTCCTATATGCTAGGTTCTGAGTAATTTTAGCAAAACCATCAAATTTCCCACTTTCCATCAAACCATAGCCCATATTCAAATACTGGAAGGACATGGACGTAAGAATTGTGACTCCGTTCTGAGCTCCTTTACAGAAGTACAGCCACTTGGTGATTCCATCATTCTTAGCCCAACTGCAGCCTATCCAATCTTTGTTTGTTTGTATGTGTATGTGTGTATATATATGTATATACATATATATACATATATACACACACACACATACATATTTATTGAGGTATAGTCAGTTTACAATGTTGTGTCAATTTCTGGTGTACAGCATAATGCCTCAGTCATACATGAACATACATATATTCATTTTCATATTCTTTTTCACCGTAAGTTACTACAAGACATTGAATATTGAATATAGTTCCTTGTGCTTTATAGTATAAACTTGTTGTTTATCTTATCTAATCTTTATTAGTGTATGTTAGCCCCCTTTCAGATACTTCTTTCAGAAATGAAATGAATGGAGTACATGAATAGTGTTTTGTGATGTACTCTTATGCTCTCATTTTCTTGTAATGTTACTACTGTGAAGAAGTATAATTAAGACTTTGATATGAGCCATCAGTTTTGTTAGATTATGGTGATGAGTCTGGCTGTGGAACTCCTACATTCATGAAGAATTCATCTTCTTGCTGGCTAAGACAAGATGTGTAAATGCAATGATGCTTGGGACTCTCAGATAAGCTGCTTCTTCAACTCTGGGGTTCTTTGATGAATTGCTAGGGACAAACAGAAGGGTGGACCCAAGGATACTGAAGAAGGTCAGGGTGCCTCTTTAAGTCTCTGGTTTGTGATTATGACACTGCCCCTTGCTTTCTCATTCTCTTCACCCAATCCATAGCTCCTGATCATCTCCAGAATGCCATAAAGCACTTTTCTTACCATAGAAAAAATTTTCATACAAATCATTGTAAACTGAGGCCCTTTGTCATGAATCAAAAAGCACTAACTCCTTTCCTACATAGGCCTAATTCTTCCTGGATTACTAAGATACTTACTTTATGTATGTACCATCTCCTGACTCTAATCTCAAACTGGCCAAACAAATGTGTCATACCCAGGGTGATTATATTTCGTCCCAGAGTGGGTACGTTTAGAAGTATAAGATCTCTTCATTGATTTCTGTCCTGTTCCTTGATATACTCAAGCTTTTCAGCTCTTTACTCTGCTTTCTCAAATGTTTCTTACCTCTTTTTACTTGTTAACAAAACTCTGGTTTTTTTTTCCAGGTAGCATGCAAAACTAGGCTCACGGAAGATGAGCATATCTCTAGGAGATAAACCACAGTTAGTTTAAATCTTTCATCATAGCTCTGTTCTCCTTTGCCAGGGATTAGATTAGCAATGGGCATGTGACTCACCACACTAGGGCGTATCATAATCAAATTGATCAAAACCAGTGATAAAAAATCTTTAAAGCAGCCATATTGAAAAAGGCATATTGTACAGAGGAAAAAAGGTAAGGATGACTATAGATTCCTCTTTGGAAACAATGCAAGTGAGAAGACAGTAAAGCAACAAGCATCGTCTTTACTCTTTGAAAGACCCCCCCAAAAATCTGTCAACTTAAAATTCCATACCCTTCAAAATTACCTTTCAAAGATAAAGGTGTTTCAGACAAACAAAATAACTCACAGACCGGCACCCCAAAATTGCTAAAAAAAAATTTCATAAGAAAGAAAGAAAGTGAGACCACATGGAAATAAAAACACTAAAATGGCTATTTCATGAATAATTTTCTTCTACTTAGGTCTCTTTTAGTTAGGTCTCTTTTAAAGATAATTGACCTGACAATTGATTGTATATGTTATATAAAGAACTCTCAAAACTCAACAGTGAAAAAAAAATCCAATTCGAAAATGTGCAAAAAGATATAAATAGACATTTCATTGAAGAAGATAGACAGATGGCAAACAGGCACATGAAAAGATGTTTAACGTCATTAAGGAAATGCAAATTAAAACTGCAATGAACACATCTATCAAAATGTCTAAAATAAAAAAAATAGTGATAGCACTAAATGCTGGTGAAGATACAGAGAAACTAGATTATTCATACACTGCTGGTGAGAATGTAAAATTGTACAGCCACCCTGGAATATTTTCCAGGGTGCCGTACCGTTGTGTGGCAGTTTTTAAAAAACTAAACATACACGTACCATACAACCCAGCAATCACATTCCTGGGCATTTATCCCAGAGAAGTAAAACTTACATCCACGCCAAAACCTGTGCACAAATGTTCAGAGTAGCTTTGTTTGTAATAGCCCCAAGCTGGAAACATCCCAAATATCTATAACATCTGAAGGGCTAAACAAATTGTGGAATAGCCATATGAAGGGATATGCATTCGTATTCACAACAACATTGTCGCGAACTGTTAAGATGCACAAAAACATGAATGAACCTCAAAATAATTACTCTGAGGGAAAGAAGCCAGGCAAGAGTACATCTTGTCAGATTCGATTTGTATAAAATCCAGAAATTGCAAACTAATCAATAGTCCAGAAAGCAGGTAGAAAGTAGTTGACTGGGATTTGGGGGGAAAATCAGGGAGGGTCATTACTAAAGGATGTGAGAATACTTTTAGGAGTGATAGGTAAGTTCATTACCTTGGTTGTGGTGATTGTTTCATGGGTTTATGCATTTGTCAAAACATCAGATAGTTCACATCAGTTTATTGCATGTCAGTTAATTTTTAGGTTAACTCAGTAAAACTGTAGAGGTGGAGTCGATTTCCTTCCCCTGTGAGACTGCCTTAACTAAGTGAACGTGGTGGCCTTGAAGCTGTGTGGTCTCTGAGATTAAGTAAGGAAAATCCACGCAGCTTCTCCCAGTCTATTTTAGGGCACTCACCTACATACTTACTGAGACACCGTGAAACAAGTATGGCTACTCTGAGTCCCCTCTGCTGGAAAGACCTTGTAGTGAGACCACATGGAGAGGTCGCAGGACTACAAGCAGAGAGAGAGCTGCTCAGCCAGCCTCCATCTGACAAGTTGCCTGAACTCCAGCCATCATCTAATCACAGCTTCATGAGAGAGACCCCAACCAGAGCCATCCAGCTGAATACAGAGATAAAATAAACAGTTGTTGCTTTACCCCCTAAAGTCAGGGGATGATTTGTTACACAACAATAAGTGAGTAGAATGCTACCCTGTCCAGAGTTTCCATGGTAATAGTATAACTTCCTTTCTTTTTAGGAAAGACTGTGTTAACAAATGGCTAAATGTGATTTGTGGTTTTTTTTTATGACTTTCCATATTAAGAAATTTGTAAATCAGAAAAAATTATTTGACATCATATATGTCCAAGCTTTTGGTTTAGGAAAAAATAGGGAGAGCCTATCTGTAGAATAAGAGAATCATTGGTTTCCCTGGGTTTAATCCCCAGTACTTCTGTTAAAAAAAAGAATAAAAACTCATTGTCTAAGGTGGGAGGGTAATAGCTCGGTGGTAGAGTGCATGCTTAGCATGCACAAGGTCCTGGGTTCAATCCTCTGTACCTCCATTAAAATAAATAAATTTTTAAAAATTAAGTAAAAAATAAATAAATAAATAAATAAATAATAAATAAATAAATAAGAGAATCACTGGTTTCAGTCTAAAACCTTCCAATTTAGCTTAAATCTATCATACAATCAATCAGCCAATAAACTACTGAATGGTGGTTTTGTGGAGGATACAAAAGATATTTCTCTGATCATTTTGTTTGCACCAAAAACCAGTATTGTACAAAGTATTAAGCATATATTTTTATATTTACTAAAATGAACTGTGGTGACTTTGGATTATAAGAAAAAGTTTAATGTTAAAGCCATGTTTATTACAGTATAATTCACATGTCACACCATAGGATAAATGTGATCAATAAAAAATCACAAAATACAAAACATATCTGGCCTGCCCTGTCGTCCAGGGGTTTTCACCTGGATGTTGAAATAAGGCCTGTTTGCAGTAGGATAAGGTGAAATGTCTTCATGGAAGAGAAAGAATTTGAGCTATAAGTGGTAGGTTAGGAATAACAAAGTTGTTTGAACAATTTTGAATTACCTCCTTTTGTCTCAAAGGAAAATTTATTGTGCATGATTATCCTATTAATACTGAACATCAGAAAACACAACCTGAGGACCCTTATTTGCTAATCAGGCAATTTCCATCCCACAGTTCATGCACTTCCTTTAATGCAAGATTATTCCTGAGTGTATATTTTTCAAACACGTTGTCTGCTTTAATTTGAAATAATCTTAGCAATGGGACAATTGTAATCCAGCTAATGTGAGGATGAACAGAGGTGCTGCTTAATGCATTCATGCTGAGAGGTGATGGATTTTATATAAATAGTAGCTAATAGTGTTAACCTATATTAGGTCTAGGAAATGATTTCCAGTGTTTTTGCATTCAGAGTTTATATACTAGAAATGAATCTCACTTTGTACTCAAGTAATCTCTAGTCATTGCAAGAAGTAAGGGCCACGAACAAAATTGAGGGCCCCCAAATTTATGTCTGGGTGGCCAAATGAAGTAAGTAAATTCTCCATTTTGAACCCTGTTATGTGCTGTGTAATGCATTTTAAAGTTGAATCAAGTAAGCTGAGCCTTCCAGTGTATGGAACCCTGTCTACACTGGCTCTCTTGGGCCAACTGTCATCATCTCTTTCCAATTCTACATACACTGACATCTCATTGGAAGCTTGAAACCAGCCAGGGTGGGAGTATTTACACCACGAAAATGGGAACTGCTACAAGTCAGACCTGTCCCTACCCCTGCTCCTCCCACCCCAGAATAGATTGTTAAACATTTATTAATACAACCCTAGCTGAACTTCAAGTCTTTGGATACAAATCAATTTCAGTAGGTTTCTCTGAGTTAGGACTGATTTGAAAGGTGATGAGCTATATTGTAGATGAGGCCAAGGCCAAAAGAGAGAGGGTAAGAATGACTTCCCAGGACAGAAAAGAAGCAGGTAATCAGTTTTCAAGATCATATTTATCATAGAGATAAATCCATGTATATACGTGTTCTTCTTCGCCAGCTTCTACCAATCCTTGTGCAACATAAGGGTGATTTCTTAACTTCTCCAAGAGAGGAAAGAGGGAAATAAGGGCCAGTGAGGCAGTGAGAGTCCTCACCACCAGCAGCTCCAGAAGCACAACAGGGGGAAGCTGAATGCTTCGGAGTGGGAAGCGATGTGCAGATGAGAGGCTTGGCCACCAAGATCCCAAAAGTCTGTCTCGGGAGGTTTGAACACCAGGAAAAGCTCCAGGGAGCTGGCGTGATGCTAAGACAAGTAAGCGTTAAATACTGAAGCTAAGAGTTGCAGGCTACACAAGAACATTCTTTGTAACTAGGGGCCAATACATTTTTTGTATTTTCATTTTGTTTAATAGCTCTTTAAAGTATAGTGTGCACGTTAATAGACATCAATGTTTACATCTATCACTGCTTTAGTAAAAGAGGTGCTTTTGTAATAGAGGAAACTGCAGGAAAAGAAATGGACTGTGAATCCTCACATCACTGCGTGGTAGGCCATGACTGGAGAAGCGATTTCCACCAGCTGGTGAGGGTTCTCATACTGCCGACCCGAAAATAGTGGCCTCAGGAGTCAACCCAGACCCACGTGTGTAGAGAGAATATGTAAGGTGGCGTGCTTATACAATTCAGTGTCACAGCTTTGCAGGAGAATTAGATGGAAAGGAAATGAAGGACTGGGGAGTACTGCTGCTGTGTGAGCCTTTCTCTAGGATAGTGATAAATTTGAGAAACGGGTTTGAACCATGATCAGAGTTAAGCACCTGCAGTAACCACCATGTTTGCATTTTTAAATGTAAAATACAGTGATACCGGCTCTATGGCTCTGCAAATCCCTTTTAATTGATTCCCCATCAACTATTTTCTCTGTTCCAGGTTCCTACTTGAATAAACATATCTGTTGCACTGTTAAAATTCATTCATCTCTAGACTCTTTAAATAAGAACCCTATCAGAAGATTACAAATCTTGACCATGAAAGTATACGCAGTGCAGTTATGTGTGTACAAGACTGAGTATGGGGTTTGCCTTTGGAAATAGTTTTCCGGTTGACGGGCCCAGCAGACAGCACTCGTCCTCCACATCTCCTGCACATTTCCAAGCGGAGCTTCTCTGGGCTATTGCCTCCTGATATGTGCGACTTCCTTACACCTTTCCACTATTTCCTCTTCTCATTGGCATTTATAACTCCCAGGTTTATATCATTTATGGATTTCATTCATGTGCCATTTACCATTTTTCCAAATAATTAAGCCCAAAATTACATTAGAGCTTGCTCAAGCTGTTTGCCACTTGGATAAATTATACATCATGGCTTCTCCAGTCAATCACCATCTAGCATTTGCAACATTCTGCAAGTCGCTTAGCTTTATAAGTTGTCTTCCCTGGCAGCCCTTGGGAGAACGAGGCTTACCTAGGGAATTACAGTAAGAAAAACGTGCAGCAGTTGATTTTGGTTTTCTTTTAACATTTCAACTTGAATGTTCTTCCAGTGTCCCTTCTGTGGAAAAGAATATTATTATCCTTTTATTCTATACTGGTCAACACTAATATTTTAGAAATCAAGAAGATGGAGAATATTTTCACTAATATTTGACCAAGGTTTACTACATATAAAGAAGTATGGAAATCATTTTCATATATATTGTCCCTTTATGGACTTTCAAGTTTTAAAATTCAGGTAGATAATAGTATTATTAGCTATGTGTAAATTGTCTTTTTTCCTTGTTTGGAACTTGTCTAAACTGGGATAAATGTGGAGTATTTATTCACTGCTGTATCCCTGTGACCTGACATAGTAGGCACTTCATAAATATTTGTTGATGAATATTAATAAAATTAATGACTAACAGACTGAATAAATTTATCATCCTCTGATGATAAAAATTGGAATACAAGTTTCATGAATAGAGAAGCCCTGTCTATATTGTCAACTGATGTCTCTTGCTTAACACAGTGCCTTGGCAATATGGCGTGTGCTCAATAAATGACTCTCGTCCAGTACTCCAGCAGACATCACCCAGGTAAAGCATGTCTGCCAGTCTTAGTGGGGGCCCCCTAGCAATTTGCGTGGTCAGTTGTCTGAATCACTGTCCCTGTTTCTCCAAATATTTCAGTGTATTCAATATTTAAGGAAAGGTGTACAACATGTGTCCGGTGGCTGCAATATTTGGCACACCTTAAGTCCAGAGTATCTGAATTTGAAACCATAATTTCATTAGTGCAAAGGCTCTTAATTCATCTTTTTTAATTCATTATTTTCTTATTTTAAAGTAACACATATTATGAAAAATAAATTATTTTCTTATTATTGGAAACTTACAAATCGGTGATAAATAAAAAGAAAATAAAGTTCACATTTTCAACACTCAGAATAGCTACTGTTAAAATTTTGATATTTATCCTTCAATTATATATGCAATGTATGTATTTGTAGATATTACTGCTACATTACATGTGATTTTGACACTTGCTCATTCCCGAACAGATTTAACATAAACGTTTTCCTGTGCTTTAAATATTCTTCATGGAATTATTTTAATGATCTGGAATCCTCTTTTCCCAGGTCATTGCATGCCTGATTTCTTCTTATTCTATAGATCTCACCTTCTCCGTCTCCTGAGTGAGGCTTCCTTGATTACTTCAGTCAGTGGCCGCCACTCCCCACCCCCAGGTTTTCCCTATCCTATGACCTTTCTCGAAGCATGGAACGTATCTTTATTCATTATTACATTCCCAGTGCCTAATCAGTGTCTGACCGCTGCTTAAGTATTTTTGAAAAAGATGAATAAGTGAAGGATTGAAAGGATGAAGAAAATTCTATTGATGAGTCCACCATAGTGACTTAATGCCCCTATTTGTATACATGCAGGGCATATACATCCCTTTTATTATTATGACATTGCTTTCATACGTTTCTTTGGATAAATTTTTGCACACATTTATGATTATTTTCTTAACTTATATTACTAGAAGTAAAATTGCTGGGTCTAAGGATAAGTAAAATGTTAGGATCTTTTTTTATTAAAAATTTTTTATTGAAGTATAGTCAGTTTACAATGCTGTGCTAATTTCTGGTGTACAGCATAGTGATTCAGTTATACATATATATGATATAAATTCCTTTTCATATTCTTTTTCATTATAGGCTATTATAAGATATTGAATATAGTTCCCTGTGATATACAGTAGGCCTTTCTTGTTTCTATTTTACATATATATAGTAGTGTGTATCTGAAAATCCCAAACTCCTAACTTATCATTGCCCCCCTAACTCCTTTCCCTGCCCTGGTAACCATAATTTTGTTTTCTGAGTCTGTTTCTATTTTGTAAATAAGTTCATTTGTCTTATTCTTTTTTAGATTCTGCATATAAGTGATATTATATGGTATTTTTCTTTCTCTTTCTGGCTTACTTCACTTAGTATGACAGTCTCCAGGTCCATCCACGTTGCTGCAAGTGACATTATTTTATTCTTTTTTATGGCTGAGTAGTATTCCATTATATTTATATTTATATATATTATATTTATGTTATATTTATATATGTATTTATATACACCCCCCACAACCCCCAACACCTTCTTTATCCATTCAACTGTCAATGGACATTTAGTTTGCTTCCATGTCTTGGCTATCATAAATAGTGCTGCTGTGAATGTTGGGGTGCATGTATCTTTTCAAATTAGAATTTCCCCCAGATATATACTCAGGAGTGGGGTTGCTGGATTGTATGGTAAGTCTGTTTTTAATTTTTTGAGGACTCTCCATACTGTTCTCCATAATGGCTGCATCAAACTACATTGCCACCAACAGTGCAGGAGGGTTCCCTTTTTTCAACATCCTCTCCAGCATTTATTGTTTGTGGACTTTTGAATGATGGCCATTCTGACTAGTGTGAGGTAATACCTCCTTGTAGTTTTGATTTGCATTTCTCTGATAATTTGCAATATTGAGTATTTTTTCATATGCCTGTTGGCCATTTGTATGTCTTCATTGAAGAATTGCTTATCTAGATCTTCTGCCCATTTTTTGATTGGGTTGTTTGTTTTTTTCTTATTAAATTGTATGAGCTATTTATATATTATGGAAATTAAGCCCTTGTCAATCTCATCTTTTGCAAATATTTTTTCCCATTCCTTATGTTGCCTTTTTATTTTGCTTATGGTTTCCTTTGCTGTGCAAAAGCTTATAAGTTTATTTGTTTGTTTATTTTTGGTTTTATTTCTATTGCTTGGGTAGACTGCCCTAGAGAACATTGCTGAGATTTATGTTGGATGATGTTTTGCCTATGTTTGCTTCTAAGAGGTTTATTGTATCTTATCTTATATTTAAGTCTTCAAGCCATTTTGAGTTTATTTTTGTGTATAATGTGAGGGAGTATTCTAACTTCATTGATTTACAAGCAGCTGTCCAGTTTTCCCAACACCATTTGCTGAAGAGACTGTCTTTACTCCATTGTATGTTCTTGCTTCCTTTGTCAAAAATTAATTGACCAAACCTTTATAGATTTATTTCTTGGCTCTCGATTCTTTTCCATTGATCCATATGTCTGTTTTTGTACCAATACCATGCTATTTTAATTACTGTAGCTCTGTAGTATTGTCTGAAGCCTGGGAGGGTTATTCCTTCAGCTTCATACTTTTTCTTCAGTGATGATAAGCATATAATTATTTTCATATGCTTGTTGGTCATTGTCATTTCTTTTTTTCCTTTGGTGAATTGTCTATTCATGTAGTTGCCAATTTAATATTTTTAATTGATTTATGAGTTCATTGTATACTAAGAATTTATTTAATTTCTTGTTATTCATTTGTCAACTGTTTCCCACAATTCTTGGTTCCCTATCACTTTTATTATTGTATTACAGTTTTATATGTAGACTTTAAAAGATACACAAGAATTAGAGATAACACACATTAAAATCCATTTATCACTCAGATTCAACAACATCAGCTCCTGCCTAATCTTGTTTTACCTCCCTCCACTCAATTTCCCTATCTTATTGCTTCCCAACTTCTGATTATGTTGAAAATCTCATATATTGTATCATTTAATCTGTAAATATTTTAATATGTATCTTTAAAAGAAAAAGACTCTCCCTTTTTAACATAGCCTCAATAGTAAAATAATAGTTTATAGTGTAAAACAGAGGAAATTTTCAATTTTTATGTAATTTTAATCTTTTTCTTTATGGTTTCTGCTTTTGTTATTTTGAGAGAAACTTTTCATACTTTATGAATATATAAAAAATTCACTTATTTTGCTCCAGGGTTTTAATACATAGACTTTATAGAAAGTATTGAAAATACAAATAAATAAAAAGAGTTGAATCTTATAACTCATACATATCACTCTCAACATTAGTGTGCAGAATATATTCTGGAAATAGTTTAAAATTTATTTTAATTTTTACAAAATTAAACCATATTATTTTGTAATTTGATACTTAATTTATTGTAAATGTCATTCCATGTTGATAAATATTGACTTATGTTATTATTTTCTAAAGGTGCATAATATTTCATTTAAAAACTATGTCATAATTTATTTTGCACAATGCCCTAGTGCTAGGTATTAGATGGAGTGAAATCTTTTAACCACATAAATTATTAATTAAACAAATATTGAATCCCTATGGTATGCCAGACACTATATTTGGCACTGAAGAAACAAAGTTAAAAAAACACACATACACAGACACACAGACACAGACACAGACACATACACACACACAGTGCAGGTTCCTGTCTGATATATGGCTTAATGTAGTCATGAACATTTTTGTTCAAATATTTTTGCACCATTTGAATTGTTTCTTTTGAATATATTCCTAAAAATGAAAAACACTTTTAAAAAGTAATTTTTAGAAATCCTGTTAAGTTCTCCTACAAAATTATTGTGACATTTTACATTTTCACTTGCACTATGTCATATAACTATATGTTAAGACCAGGTATCATTGCTCTTTTCAATCTTTGATAATCTGATAGATGAAAAATGATTTGTCACAGCTGTTTAACGTAGTATTTCAATTATTACTAGTGATTGTAACTACTTGTTCATATGCTTATTGAATGTTTGTATTTCTTCTTTTATGAATTGTAATGTTCTTTGCACATGTTTTTCTCATTGAGGTGTCTGATTTCTCATCCTTTACAATTGCTTTTTAAATTTAAACAATGCAACACAACAGTGGTTACAAGTAGAGGTCATATGTGTAAAAATATTAAAAACTTTTTGATATGTAAATAATTGTAAGCCTTTAAATTTGAAGTCTATCTACAAGAATAATAATGATTCAATTTGAATATTTTCCTAAATTGTTCAACAGTATCTGCATAGATATTCTTATACTGGAGGACTCAATATAAGGCGCCAATCTAGGAATAGGTCAAATGCTTATTTAGAGGTAAATATAAAACAAATATAACATGTTGAAAGACAGAAGGAATGGGCCTTCAGTGGTTGTTGAATTGCTAATGGGTTATAGATAGTCTCCCGGTTCAAAAGTGGTAGTATTGGCCATGAGAAATAGTCATTGCTATCTGCCAGCTGTTAGATTATACAAAGTGATGTTGAGAACTTGGAATAATTCTTAATGTGAGTGGAACAAAAGTCACCAATGCAATTAGCACCCTTGTGGGCAATCTTAAGAGAAAAGCTAAAGATTGAGTGATTGTGGAGTATAAAGTACATTTTCACCTACAGGACAAACTGGTATGGAAACATAGACTTCCTTAGATTAGACTCTACTTGGTGAATAGGGAACTGATTTCAATTTCTAGGGCCACTAATCTCCTACCTTTTGTGGGTAGTAAATTATCTTTAAATTAAGACAAACAAACAGTATACCTGTCAGACTGTGTGTCAGAATAAACACAGGCTGCCAACAACTAGTAATTAGGACCTCTAACCCGAACTACTTAAATGGCTTTGGCAAGTAGAGGACCATAAAACCAATTTTCATTTTCAAGGAGGAAAATAACTTTTAATCAAGAATTTGAAAAAAAAATGACATACTTTTTCATTTTTCTTACAAGCAGACAATCACATTGAGTTTCTTTAACCACAACATTTTCATGCATAAACTGAGTGATGTCTCTTCTGTGTGTGCCACCTTTGGGGGTTGTTTTTGTTCTTATTTTTGTTCTAATGTTTCATACCCAAATTAAGAGTAGTGTTTTAAAGGTGGAAGCACAATCATTCCTGACTTTCAGTACATGTGGGATCAGTCACACCACATTTCAAACCATCTTAATTGTCGACTTGAAGGAGCAGTGTCTTGGGAATGTTTTGCTGGTCCTCTACCCAGCATGTTCTGGTGGAAAGGGCCTTTAACCTTTGACCCAGGGGAAGCCACCAACCACAAAAGTGCCAGCATGAAGGAGTGGTGGAAATCATTTGAGCTACTGGATTTATTATTGTTATTGTTCTGACCATTTGCATTGGATAGGGGGAGGCCATTTAAATTTTTCCCGTGCTGTCATTTTAAAAAAAGTAAGAAAATAAACAAAGGCTATGGTAGGGCGGCAGTTGAGACCATTTGTGTAGCACATGTTGGGATCGAAAACTTGTCTTCAACTTGAGTCATATAACACAAAATTCCAGAAGTACTCTGGCTGCAGGCACAACGGGATTTAGGGATCAAAATGGTTTCATTAAGATTTTGTTTCTCTTTCCCAGATTTTTATCCTCTTTCAGCTGTTTTCACAGGCAGCCGCTATCCTATTTCCTTTCAGAACTTCAGCCTTTGCTCTGACGGGACTGGCTTAATTGCGATGCTCATTACTGAATCAAAATGGGCGTCAGGGAAATACTTGACTGAACCTGGGCCATGTGACTTTGGTCACACAGTCAGAAGGGACAAGTGTCTTCCAGTCCACAAGGAAGTGAAGTAGGGGTTGCAAGAATATCCACATAAGCGGATATTAAAAGATGGGAGAATCGATGTTGTAGAGGCAAACATAGCACCACCGTCTGGCGGTGTAGATTTTTCCACTACTGGGCTCTGTTCTTTTACAATTTGAGTACTCCCGAAACAAACAGACATAGCTGTAAGAATGTATTTATACCAGCTTTCTTGTCACTAATCCACAAAGAAATCAGAGATGTAGTGGCAATGATGAGGTGAGTCTGAGAGACATGGACATCTAGAAAAAATCTCGCATACATTGAGGATATTGCCTAGATCATCTCGATATCCACCAACCCTTTGTAAAAATTTTCATGCCCAATCACTTCGGTAAAATATAGTTCACTCTTTTGAAAGACTACTGAAATCTGAATGGACATGAATATTATTATTTTGCAGAACCACCTTCAATCAATTAGCTGTCCTAGGAGACCTGCATTTTTTTTTTTGGTCCATGTATTTAAGGAGGATAAAATTTATAAATGAGAGTGGTCCTTTTATTTCCTGAAGAATACCCAGTTGTAGCTATAGGATTACTTTGGAAGCCATTAGAAAATTTATGTAAAAAATACCAAAAAGATCATCTATATCCTTCTTAAAACATCAGTAGATTTTGATGATAACCCTCAAGATTTATCGGTTTCTTACAAAATGGGGAATGACATTCCAAATATATTTCTGGTTAAGAAATACTGCAGTTACAAATATTATCTACAAGGTGTTCTGGAATGGCCTATTATTTTAGTACTTTTATTTCAATACTTTTAGCGACCCTAACTTAATGCTACTGATTAAAAATTTTCAGTTTTGTGTAATTTTCAGGATAAGAGGGCAAAATTTTAGTTACCTAAGATATAAAATATTTACTATGAGCAAGAGAAGTCAACCAGACATAAAATAACACAGCAGGAAATCTGGGAGTTCTCTGCTATGATTACTTCTATTCTTAGTGAAAAATTGAGGGGAAAAAGACAAATTGTTAAATGAGAGCTGTCTTTTGGAAACTAATTTTTAAAAAAGAAGTTGAGATTTTAGCATTATTCCTAAGCCACAAAGATCTCTGGGTGGGTGAAGTGGGTGTGTATGCACTACTGGAGAATGGAGAGAGGAAATGGAAAGATATGAAAAGATAGTTAGATTTCTTCTACATTAGTATTGGAATATAAAATGATTATTCCAGATTACTAATAGTTGTTTTGACTACTCTCTGCACCAAAGCTATAACAAAAGTTAAAATCACACTTCAAACTAATTCCTGCTGTTGGGATGAGCGATTCGGGGATCTGGGCTCCTTTCATCTTGTGGACTCCACCATCTTCAAGGCTGTGAGAATATCATGCTCATCTGAATAAATCCAGCAGAATGAAAAAAAATGGAAGATGGGACTTGAAAGGTTTCTATGGACCGTTTCTGGAAGGTCACATGCACCAATCACATTCCACTGGCTAGAACCCCATCAAGGGCCACATCTAACTGCACGGCAAGATCAAGGACCAAAGAAGGCAAGATGTGCTCGAGGAACTGTCAACCTGTCTCTGCCACACCAAGAAGTTAACAACAGAAAAGACTGACATCAACGCAATGTAAGAAATTATGGTACAAAAAGGGAATACTGTATGTATACTTTTAAAATGGTTTATATTGTACAACTGGGCTGGCAAAAAAAGAGATGAATGTAATTTTGAAATAATTAAATCTGAATGGAAAATGGTGTGTTTGAGGAGTTTTGTAGAAGAGGAGTGGAGAAAAGGCAGCCGGGCATAGATGGGAAGATGGTGCTGTATTTTGGAGAACAGCCTAAGGATATCCTTGGAGTTGTAACAGTTCACTAACCTTTACAGGAGTGGAGTCATCGGAGAGTAAAGGGATGTGAAGAGGATTACATAAGCAGCAATCAATTAGCTTTCATTCCAATTGGTCATCTGAAGTCAAAGCAATCATTCTGAAGCACATGAGACTGAGCTACAATAGCTCAATTGTTGGTGAAATTTTAAGAGTTTACTTTATATCCATACAAAATATATCCATACCAAAATTATGCACTCAGTGTGAGTCTTACTAGGGAACTTTATAGCCTTAATCCTTTACTCACTTATAGCTTTCTGTATATACAAAACAGTTAACAGAATCGTGGTTAGCTACTTGTATTAACCCCTTGTATATACTAAAAAAAGTGATTTAAGGAGGGGTGGGGAGCAATTGAAATTTCACCTGTGTAAGGTAGATGACTCAATCTGTTGTTTCTTTGCAAATTTATCTATATCTACCAATGTATGTCAAGGACCCTGGGTTTGTTATGATAAACTGAGTTATTGCAAAGTGAAGTTTTCATTGTACAGCTGCCTTTTATTTTCTTTCCTTATTTCTTTGTAAATTACAATTTCCAAAATAAGATTTTTGTGCTTTTGTAATGTGGCCATTTGGGTCATATTTACTTATGTTGTATTTATTTGTCCTGGTGAGTGGTTTCTGTTCAGAGAAACATTTTAGGCAAATTAATGTTGAAGAACTTAATCTGTGGAGTCATACAGATTTAAGTCTGGACGTTAGGAAAGTCACTTACCAGGGTTGTAACCTTGGGCAAATTGTTTGACCTCCCTAAGCCTTAGTTTGCTCATTTGTAAAATGGGGACAATACTATTCAACCCAAAGGTTGTTGTGAAGGTTAAAAAAAAGTGATATATAAGAAAAGCTCTTTGCAAAGTGTCTGGCATATAGCAAACCTCCAAGAAAGGATAGGAAGTATTAGAATTATGAATTTTGTGAGAATTATATGGAGAATGAATATTAATTCTCAATAACATGCACAGTTTACGTGTAATAAAAGTTTCAGTGACTGCTGTTTTATTGAGCCCACAATGATAGAGGTTTACACATCTTAAGGCCATCAAATATTGGATAGACCAATGGCTGGTCCCTTTCTTTTTTTCTTTCTTTTCTTTTCTATTCTTTTCTTTCTTTTCTATCTTTTTCTCTCTTTCTCTCTGTCTTCCTCCCTCTCCCTCTCTCTTTCCCACCCTCCCTCTCTTTCCTTACCCACTCCCTTCCCTTTCGTTAACCTCTTAGAAGTTCTTGTTTTACTTTATCCTATGTTTTGAGGAGAGGCAGACTGCCACATGCAGTGCATCATTTGGATGTGTCTGGAGTCTTGGATGCTTGACTACCCTATGTTTTCATACAAATAGACCTTGAGAGCGTGTTTGGAGGTTTTAGCAGGGGACCACAGCTACTCATACACCTTTGACTGAAGAACAACTGTCCTTCATCAGGGAAGGTCGTCCTCATCCACCGAGTGCAGCTTCGGGAGGCATGCCCAGGGAGCGCTGACTAACAGGCCAGATTAGCCGAATCAACCCCGGTGATCAATGGAGTGACAGATGTTGCAGTCAGATCAGCCTCACATCCAGAAATTCTTGTTTTAAAAAATCTTGGGAGGAAGCCAAATGCCTTAAATAGGTGAAAGCAGAGGTTCTGTGGGTTGTGGGGAGGCCTGGTACCCAGAACTTCGTCAGCTCAGTCACTCCTCTTTCCCCTCATCCCTTAACAGCCTGTGAAAGCCACCAAAGAAAGCTCAGTGTGTTTCTGGAAGGATTTGAAAACTAGTTCTCAATTCTCTTCTATTCAGTCAAAAAAACTGAACCCCAAAACCTGAGTTTTCTAGTCCTGAAATTGGTTGGTGGGAGAACCCAGTGAACTCCAAGGGTAATGGCCTTTGTATTATGCCAGATTACCTGATGAATCCCTTACCTGAAATACCTGATGGGGAGAGGAAGCATCTGAAGCATTAAAATATCCATCCAAAAACGACCTCTAAAGCTGTGTACTTGGACAAGAGGAAATTCACAGCCTGTACCTTAGCATCACCTAGCAGTTCAGGAAACTTTATTGTCCACAGGATGGCTTTCAGTATTTGCATCAAACCCCAGATGATGAGCATAGAGGTGAGATGCTGTCTAAAAAGGGAAGGTTCTGGAGGGCAGTTAAAGAACTCAGAGCAGGGTTCTTTTGGGGGAACTACTGCCATAGCGCTCATTGATTTCTAGGTTGAGAGAAGGAACTTAGTTCAATATGGATTTCTTAGTACTCCCAGGTTAGAACTAGCTAGAGCCTACCAAGAAAATGTATTCAACATAAAAATTTTAGGACAACCAAATTTCCTATTCAGGTTACTTTTTATAATGAAAAAAAAAGAATAAAGACATGAGGAGAGGCTAAAATAGTAAACATCTCTTCAGACTGGAGAGGCAAAAGCTAAGAGATGGTATGACTGAAGCTCATAAAATCATGAAGGCTATAGACCAAGTGAACATAGATTGTACGCTGATCCAAATGAGAGAAACTCTTCAAGCCTGAACCAAAAGAATTTAAGATTGATCAAGGTAAAACAAATATACCTTTCCTGGTTGTAGTTTGACCAAAACATTTTGAGAAGGTGCTCAAGTTTTGTGACGTAGTGTTACATACTGATTTTCTACTTTTATCTGAGTGTCTCTGATTTATACTCACAGAACAAACAGAGTTGTGATTTGAGTTCCCAGTTAGCACAGGTGATTCAATGTACCTGGACAATAAGAATGATTTTGTTGAGAATTTGAGAGCACGCGAGTCCTGTTGCTGTACACTGTACCACACTCTGCTTGGTCATTTGGAGAGGCATCGCACCCTACGTAAAATGCATCCAAATAGCTGCTGACTTCCAAAGCTAACCCTTTTAAAATTCTTGCTCACTTCTTCTGATTAGGTCAAGAAGAAAGTCCCAGTTTGCTGTTAATGTGTCTTTAATGCCTAACACTTGCTAATATCCCCTTTGACAGAGAATAGGAGTTCAGTAAACAACCCAGCCTCTGATGAACCTAGGGGTGGGTCTGACAAGCCTCAACAACAGAACGGAGGAGTGGGGAGAGAAGGTATAGCTCAGTGGTAGAGTATGTGCTTAGCATGCCTGAGATCTTGAGTTCAATCCCTAGTTCCTCCATTAAAATAAGTAGATAGATAAATAAACCTAATTACCTCCCTTTGTCCCCCAAAAAGTCAAACAACAACAACAACAACAACAACAGAACGGAAGTCATTTGAACTGGCGCTGGAGAAGACCGGAGATGTTTGCAAGAGTAGATGGGGAATCCACAAATCCAAGGTGCTTTCCTTGTTAGTTTACTCAAAAAGTAGTGTCTGTGTGGAACTTAATACCACGAAAACCTAAAATACAGGCTTCAAGAAAGGCTGATCTAAATTTACAGATGTTGGAAAAATATCGCTAACCTTTTGTGTTTTTACATGATGGATGACCACGATCATGTGATGTGGCCCTTTATACCCCTAGAAGAGACAGAGTATTGGATGGACCAGGGCTCAGACCCACTAGACTAATTCTTGTGCTTTTAAGTAAAAATCCTCTATTTCTTTGAAAAGACCTCTTTTAAATTGCAGATGAAGCTGGTCTGGGGAAAGGTGTCCCTAAAGAGACAGTAACGTAAGTGCCCATGTTAGTACTATCTTACTGTGTGCACAGGATAAATCTAATGCAGATTGAACTAATCTAAAGTTCAACATCTGTTTCAAAGTGGAACATTTGAAATGCAATGCAAAGAAGGACTTTCAAGCTCAGCTTTTATTCTGAACAATGAATTGCAGTAGTCAGTTTCCAGTTTTTGAGTCTATAAATTCCCTCGGCTAGCCCCAATAAAAATCCCATAAAGTAGCATTACAATTTGATGAACATTTTATAGGTTTCACTTTGTTTTTAAAAAGAACCATTGTATATAATTTTACAAATTTTTGAATTTAGTAGTATTGAATATCACTAACATTGAATACCATGGTTAAGAGCTTGTACTTCAGAGGTGGACAGATTTGAGATAAAATTTCTCATCTGCTACAGAGCGACTTTGGGCAAGTTATTTAGACTCTCTAGATTTCAGATCCTTTTTTCTATAAAATAGGATACGAATAATATCTATCACACAGGTAGCATTAGTGAATTAATGCTTGTTGGGTGCATTAAACAAAATAATTTTAATAAGCTCTTACACAACACCTGGCAAAGAGTGAGGGGTCAAACATATTAACTATAATGCATAATCATAGCTGCAGCTTTATTCAGCGCTGACCTTTTGATTTAATAGCTTTGTTTATAGAACACAAACATTCAGGTTAAACACATGTTTAAAAAGTATCTCTTGATGTTTTCAAACATGCAAATGTTTGGCACAATGAAAATAAGGGTAAAAGAAGTAAAAGCAAGAATTTTCACCTTTTTCCTGAAAATTTTGATTTTTCAACACCCAAGATGATGCAGGAAGACGAATGTGGGGGGTGAGGAGGGCCATATCCCAGGTCTCAGGCGAGCCCCTGGGGTGTGCCCCGCCAGGTGTAGGTCCTTGGCTTTGTGCAGGAAATCTTCAAGTGCGAGCCACCATCGAGTAAAGATGGCTTTATTTAGAGAGATACATACCACAACAGAGTGTAAGGCAAGAGAAAGGCAAGGAAAGGTGTGGGAATTGGGTGCTCAGATTAAAGTAAAAGTACATACACACTCCATAGACAGAGTGCGGGCAGTCTCTGAAGGGGAGGGAGTGAGAAGGGCCTCTCAGCGTGGTGTTGTCAGTTTTTAATGGTCTCAGTAGCTTCACAGGCCTGCAGGTGGGACCATTTCAATTGCCCGGGGGTAAGGGCTGACATTCCCAGGAATTGGGCCACCGCCCATCCTTTGGCCTTTTGCGGGTAGCCTTGGGGCTGTCATGGCACCTGTGGGCATGTTATTTGATCGCTTTGTTACAATGAGCATATAATGAAGCTCAAGTTCTGCTAGAAGTCAAACCTCTTAATCCTCAAGGCCAACTAGGAGATGAATCTTCCACCATTTTTGTGAATCTTCCACCATTTTGGTGTTAAATAGGGGCTGTGCCCTGCCCCCTTCCCTGCTGTCTCAATAACAAGGGCTGTATGAACTGCATCCGTCTTAGTCTTTATTCTTTTGAATTTTCTCAACACCTTCTCTGCCCTGAGATGTGTTCTCCTCCCCACGCCCGTGAGAGGATGGAATGTTTAGAACCCAAGGGCGGAGCTCGTCTGCCAGCAGTCCTCACCAACCTCAGCACATTTTACAAGGAGGCAACAAAAGCCCAGAGCAGGTCAGTGATTTGCTCAAGTTCAACTGAGTCTGAATTTAAACTCTGCTTCTTACATTCATTCCATTCCATTGTACTGGTTCTCAAAACTGAGAGGGCTCAGCACTGTTTGAAATCACTGTGGACCATTTAAGAAAGGACATTAAGGAAATGACCTTGAAGAAAAATACTGTAAATGATGAAGGAATAGGGACATATCTAGAATTAATATTTTGTAAGCAGAGTTCCTACAGTCATGTTCAGAAGATATTATATGTAAACACAATTATATATAAATATTTATTCACTATATTATTGATTATTATCAATATAATAATAACATAATAACCAAATAATAATTGGTATTATGAATTCAATATATAAATTATTATATATTTTAATATTAATTCAGATATATTGTTTTCCTTTCTAGGTAAAGAATTATTGTGATGTTATCTAAGGGTATACCATTTTTATTATGTTTTCCTAACAATTTTTATTGGGGAAAAATTCTTTTTAAGATGGCATACTACACCTTAACAGAATTACCAGCTCAAACTACAAATTGTGTGGGGAAAGGTCCCGTCCTGTAACTCTGTGTATGATGCTGGGATCAGGCAAGCGGCTGATGGCTTGATCAGTCAGGGGCTAACGTGAAAACTGCCGACTGCCTGGATGTGAGCCAAAGGTTGCCCTTGGGGTTGAGATAAGCCAGTTAATCTCCTGACTGAAACAACTAGTCTAGACATTGAATTGCTCTGGCACAGTACTTGTCAGGGACGTTGTGGATTGACTACATTCTAATTTTGCCCACTGTGTCGTCCTGGAATTGCAAGGGGGGTTGGGGCAAAATTATGGCATAGTTACTAAGACTTGATGAATTCAGCAGCCAAGGGAGGGTTATACAGGGTGGAGGGAGTGTTGGGTGTGCATGATTTTTTTAGATCAGTTCCCAGTCACCAATGGAGAGAAAACAGCTGCATAATAGGTCTAGCTTGTTTTATTCATGTGTAAGGATGTAATAAGGAATCCGTAAGCTGGTATTAGCTGTTTCTGATCCTCTGAGAGGTTCTTTTGGCTGTGAGGATCCTTAAAAGCTGTTGAGAGAGTCATTTGGGACTGCTGTATGCTGATGACTGAACTGGAAGACATACACAGAAAGGAAAGAGGACTTTCTAAAGAGCCAGCACAAAATAAAGGCAGTCTTTGGACAGCAAGCAGAAATTTGACACAGAGTTCTCCATTATCTGATCTTTTGATAAAAGAAATCCTGAAACACAGAAAGCAGCAAAATATGTGTTGCACAGGCTTGGAAGTTTTCAGAGCAAGCATCTTCAGCCTAGAGAGAATTGAAGACTCCAACCTACAATTGGGACTTGCTTCGTTTTGATATTTGTACCATATCCCATTCAATATTAAGCCCCTGCTTCATTTAAGTTATTTTGGGCTAGAAAGATGAACAAAGTCAGTTCTTTCCTTTAATGAATTTACATTCCAGAAAGATGACCACATCAAATAAGAGAAGAATATCACCAAGAAAAAGATGAGCAGGCATCATTACATAGTGACTTGTAGATTACAATTGTACCTGAAGTAACGGAAGGATTTGGACTCATGTAGAAATCTGTCTTCTTTCATTTTCTTGCCTTATTCTACATATTCATCTCCTCGTACTCATCTGCACCTATAGCTATGGCTTATGTTCTCTGGGTACCAAAGTTTTTCTCTCTAGCCCCTTTTCCTCACCCATGCTCACCAGCCAAATGCATAATGAATATTTTTTACAGAAATTTCCCATAGGGACTTTGACCAGAACCCATTCTCCTACCATCTTTGGATGGGACCCACTTGAGTTGCCTGCACCATCTTTCACCCAGCATTAACCCGAACACTTGGAGTTCTCTGAAATACCTTCATTTCTCTCAATTCCATATCTAACTGGCCTCTAAGTTCAGTTGTGTCTACCTGCCTCTTGACTCCTCCTCTGTTACAAGTTGGATTCTCTGGGACACAGATTCTGCTTTAAATCAACATCTGTGGAAGGGAAGGGAAGGGAAGAAAGTATGACTGGGCAGGGGGGAAGGTTGAGCTGTGATGCTGACCCCATAGCCCCAGCCACAAGGATCTTGGAAACCAAAGTGGCTTTTGAGTTGTCCCACATAGAAATGTCAAAGGCTTCATCCTTAAAGAGCTTCTGGGCTGTGCATCTCCAGGTCTGTTACACCTGCCTTTCTGTTTCCTTTCAACCACTTTATTTTAGGCTTTCAAAAGTTTTGCTTGAACTTTTCCAGAAGTTTTCTAACTCTTCTCCTTCCCTTCTTCTATATAGCTTCCCTTTCAATATAAAACAAATTCATGTCACTCTGTTGCTTGCAATCTTCCAGTTACTCCTCACCTGCAGAATAAAGTCCTGACTTCATAGCATTACTTACAAGGACCTTTAGGAGTTCGGACCTGTCTGCCTTTTCAGACTCATTGCTTACAACTGTTCCTGGATCAACCCTGAGTACCAGCAATATGGAATTTTCTGTGGTTCCCTAACTGTTCCCCATTCTTCTTTACGTTTCTGCCCTTCTATTCCACTTACCTGGGGAGTCCGTTTTTCACCTTATTTGTCTGCTAAATTCATCCTAATCATTTTTCAAGAGTAAGCGCAAGTTTGTTTCCTTAAAATACTTCCCCCAGCATTTCTTGACAAAGTCAAGCCCTTTCATTTCTGCAGGCTCTTGTCACGAGCTATATAATTTTTTGTTTTTTATTTGTCTCAGTCTCTGTGATGTGAAAACTCAAAAGGCCAGTAACATGTGTTTGTGCATATATATTATAGACATATAAATTCTTCTTGTATTCCCTGTGCTTAGCACAATTTCTGGCTCAAAACTGTACATTTTAGAATAAGAAAGAAAAAGAAAGGAGAAAGAAAGAAAGAAAGAAAGAAGTCCCTTTCTATACTAACTATAAACTGTGTTCTAGTCAACACCTATAATTACTTCATTGAGGTTTTCATGAGCTCTATATTGAATTATTTTGCCAAGAGGAAGCATTAAGATTTTGTGAAATTTATTCTTGATCTCGTTTAGCCTCTGTGTGATTTTTGCATCTCTGTGAAAAAAATCACATATCCGTAGTTATCAGCCACAACAATTTAGCCAGTGGTAAAATGAAACTGCCTGGTAGGGCCCAGAACTGAGAACCCAAACAGACCCTGAGGGTGAGCTCCCTCGAGGAGTGTTGGCAGTGGATCTTGAGAGGCCTTTGGGACAGTTGGGCAGTCAGTGGGAGACTGACCCACAAACAGGCAAGAAATGTACGTGTCAGCAGGTGATTAGAGTAGGGCAGCGGGGAGGGAGCAGACAAGGGCTGATTCATGACTGCTGGTGGTGGAGGAGTGATTCAGGCAGAGGGAATGAAGGTTTCCTCCAGGAGATCCAGCCACAAGTAATGGACACCTGGTCACAGCGACTTGTATTCAGAGGCAGTTGACAACCCTTGGAAGGCCTGGCCAACAAAGTGCTAGCTTTTTAGGTGCCAGGATTGAAGCAGAGAATAAAGAGGAAAATGAATGCAGCAAGCCGGAGACGCAGGCCGTTAGGATAGGGCTGTGTGGCAGAGGCTTGGCCACGGCGGACAGGGTGAGCACCCAGCACGGAAAGCAGAGGCAGCGTCACAGCGGGGCTGGCAGGAGTTGACTCCGCGTAGACAGACTAAATGTGGCCTCTGCTGTCTCCTCTGGTGTAGGTATGGAAGCTGTTTGGCAAAGGCTTGAAGCCATAGCTTGTGAGAATGACCCTCAGTACTGGAGAGATAATGTACAATAAATCAAACTTCATTTTAGTCAAGATCCAGGGGACTTACAGTGTCAAAAGTTTCTCCCACTAGTAATGATGAACTATCAAGAAATACCAAAAGGTCTGGTGGACTAATTTACTTTTTGACTGCATTGAAAACCAATTCCTCAAAAAGCCGCGTCCTGACTGTGCTTTGACCTGTATATTCCGTACAATTCAGAAGAGCGAAGAAGCACGTTTTACCCGCCCCTCCAAGCCAAGCCTGAGGGGAGAGAAGCACCGCAGGAGGTAGGAGAAGGGCCAGGCTGACTTCTCAAGGAGGAGGAACGACAGCAAACATAGTGATGAGGTCGCTTTGTTTTATGTTCAAACTGGGTCATTACTCTCTGACTGCACTTCTAATGTAGAGTTCAGGACAGGCCTGGAGCAGGGCGAGCAAGAGCAAGTCCCCTTGATCTGCACCCTCCCCTCGGGATCAAGTGACCTCAGAGCTGGGCTGTCGTCAGGGAGAGCAGGTGCATGAGGCCGGGGCTGGGGTGGGCCAGGGAAGAACAGGAACACAGAATGACCGCCTGGGCTGTCTCTGGCATTTGTGTGGCAGATTGCTTCTGTTTGTCTTCCAGGATAGAAATTATTCTTCCTGATCATGGGATGGCTTTGTGATGTATGGTCCTGGTTGAACTCCCTCGCCCAGAATTCCCTCTTTAGGCTTCTGGTTCATGTGGGCTTTGAGAAAGTTTCTCCCACATTAGCTGGAGAGCGGAAAGGAGGCAACAGCCACTTTGTAGCACACACCTCCCCCCAGGTACTTGCTCAAGTAGGAGTTTAGGACTTCAGTGAAGGAATTTTCCAGATGTAATCAAGCCCCCAATCAATTGATTCTGAGTTAATCAAAATAGCCCGGGTGATCCTGACCTAATCAGGGTCAAGTACTCTAAAGAGGGAGCAGGCCATCCCTGAGGTGTGGAGACTCCAGGCAGAAGGGAAAACTCTAAAACAGTCTACATTCACCTCCTTGGGATGAAGTGCCAGCCGAGTCTATGATAGATGGCCCTCCCTCTCCCTAGATCTTCATTCAGTTTCTGATTCGCTGAGCCAGCTGCCTGTGTTTAGCTCCAGTGAGGGGCCCCCAATTCTGCAAGATATCCTTGTCACCAAGGTCAGAGACTACAAGAATAGACATGTTTTAGTCTATTGTTGTTTGGATCCAGCCTGTTTGTGATCTTCATGCCTGACTGCCTGTGTACTTTGGGTTTACCTATTTTATATATAGTAGTGTGTATCTGCAAATTTATCCCTCCACGCCCACTTCCTCTTGGTAACCATGTTTGTTTTCTGTGTTTGTAAGTCTGTTTCTCTTTTGTAAATGAGTTCATTTGTGTCATTTTTTAAAGATTCCACATACAAGTAGTATTGTATGGTATTTTTCTTTCTCTTTCTGGCTTACTTCACTTAGTATGACAATCTCCAGGTCCACCCACATTACTGCAAGTGGTATTATTTTATTTTATTTTTTATAGATGAGTAGTATTCCATTGTATAAACATACCACAACTTCTTTATCTAATCATCTGTTGATGGACATTTAAGTTGCTTCCATGTCTTGGCTATTGTAAATAGTGCTGCTATGAACATTGAGGTGCATGTATCTTTTTGAGTTAGCATTTCAATCAGATATATGACCAGGAGTGAGACTGTTGGATCATATGCAACTCTATTTTCAGTTTTTTAAGGAATCTCCATATTGTTCTCCATAATGGCTGCTCCAATTTACATTCTCAACAGTGCAGGAGGGTTCCCTTTTCTCCACACCCTCTCCAGAATTTATCATTTGTGTACTTTTTAATGATGGCCATACTGACTGGTATGAGGTGATACCTCATTGTAGTTTTGACTTGTGTTTCTCTGATAGTTAGCTATATTGAGCATTTTTCATTTATCTATTGGCGGTTTGTATGTCTTCATTGGAAAAATATTTGTTTAAATCTTCTGCCCATTTTTGTATTGAGTTGTTTGGTTTTGTTTTCTTTTCTTGTTATTGAGTTGTATGAACTGTTTGTATATTCTGCAAATTAAGCCCTTGTCAGTCACATCATTTGCAAATATTTTCTCCCATTCTGTAGGTTGTCTTTTTGTTTTGTTTATCGTTTCCTTTGCTGTGCAAAAGCTTATAAGTTTAATTAGGTCCCATTTGTTTATTTTTGCTTTTATTTTTATTGCCTTGGTAGACTCCCCTAAGAGAACATTGCTAAGATTTATGTCCGAGAATGTTTTGCCTTTGTTTTCTTCTAGGAGGTTTATAGTGTCTTCTTTCATGTTTAAGTCTTTAAGCCATTTTGAATTTAACAGTTCTAATTTAAATTAATCAACAGTAGGTGACATGTTCCAGCCTGGCCATGCTCTAAAAATATTTAACCTCTTAATCAATGAAAGTCAATGCTGAAAAGTCTACATCTAGACAAATATTTTTCCCCTGTGAGCAACAATAGGAATAGAATCCTAAAATAAAGGGACAATTTTGGAAATAACAGTAATTTTTAAATGGAAGGGGAAAAGGTTGAAAAGATGTGCTTGGCATTAATATCTAACTCTCCATTGTTTTTCTGCTCTTCTGGCCTTCATGCAAACTGGGAAAGCCCACAGCCCATGTAGAGTGGAGCTATGCTGTAATACATTCACTATGGCCGTGGTGGGTGTTGTGGGAGCAGGGCCCACGAGGAGAGAGCATCTGAACTAAGCAGGGCCAAGGAAGGTCCTCCCCAGGACATCTTATTCCTGCCCCTAGGGCTGAGGACCATTCCCTCCCACATGGTGAAGCTCTGGGAGGTGTGTTGATGGTGGTTCACATCATGTCTTCCAGAGGGTGGGGGAACGTCTGCCATAGGAGCAAATAAAACTACTCTTTAAAGAGATGAAGGAAAAGGACCAGTGAAGAGAGGTGCCTAGTAGTTCCAGTGGGTGGTTCCAGCTGAACTTGAAGCCCTGCCCCCTCTGAGGGGAGTTAATTTTTAGATTACTATAAATTGCATTTCAAAGAAAACTAAAGGCCTCTGGAGAATAGGGCTCTCTCTTTCTCCATCTCCCCTTTTGCATTCCAGGATGGGAAGTTTTGGGTCAGGAGTCCATCTGTTCAGGGGCCAGGCCAGAACTTGCATGTCGTAGCCTGAAGAGACTTAGGAGGACTGGGATCCCCCTGCTGGTTAATCCTTACGCAGAATGGGTGGGACCATGAGAACTGGAGGTGAGAACTAGTGTGTACTTGCTGTGAAGTTTTTTCTTGGAATGGAAGGGCAAAAACTGGGGAAAAGTTATGGAAGAAGAAAGTGTTTTGAGAAATTTTAAATGCCCCCTATTATTTTGTAGTTGTGAGATGGGTTGAGTTTGAATTGGTAAACTCTCAGAGGGCATCTGTAAGCATTTAGAAAAGGATGGTTAATTTGCAGCAGATACTAGCTTTTGTGCAAAGGCAGAAAGATATGCTGTAACATATGATGCAGATCACTTTAGAGTAATTGAACCGTGGCTTTCACATGCTTTGCATCCTAAGCTTATCTCTATCTGAAGCCCGTGGAAAGTCTCCTCCCATTTACATAACAGGGCAAGAGATTATTACAACTAAAATTAGATCCACGAATTGCTATGCATAGTGCTTTGTAGCATAATCAAATTATGACAAAATAGCCTTTATTTCTTTATAGCTATATAATATAGTTAAGTTCTTTAGTAATTTGTTTGGAAGTTAAGGAGTGGCAGTACTATCTTATTATATTAAAGCATCGCTGATTTTTGGCCAAATTGACAACCTTGCTTGATTGTTCTTTAGAGATGCTTGTTTGAAGAAAGGGAAGGATCCTGATAAGGTCTAATTTGTTTTTCTTTCTTTGCCCCTGCCCCTGCCTTTTTAAAAAATGTGGGCCATTGCTCTAGAGTTCTTCCTGCTCACCCTTATCACTTATCCTGATAATACCATCCTGAGAAAGTGGTTCCTGTTCATTTGATATGACCAGATAAAGTCAAAAGCCCTGTGCTTTCCCAGCGCAGGAGAATCTTGAGCTGTTTTCTCCAGATTCCGAACAGGGCAAAGCACAAAAACCTTGACATTAGTTAAATTCTTATTGTAAAGATGTCAACGTGGGAGGGGAGGAAAAACAACCAAATTGTCGAGGAAAGAAATGAGGAAGTGAGGGCGAGGGGAACATGGAAATCAAGACTGAGTAACAGGACCAAACCAACAGAAGGAAGGGCAATGCATTACAAGGATATGGCTATGCGGAAAGAGGAGAGAAAGGGGAAATATCACCCAATGGCAGCTTATCACATGCCCGGAAGTGTGGGGCTGAGAGTTTCTCGATGGCTCTGTTGAGCAGAATCCCTCACCCCCACCCCATTCTTTATTACCATTAATGCTAAAGGTAGCGGGAGCTGCAGAGGTGGCATTTTCTTCTGATGTAATTTTCAGTTACTGAACTCAGTTACTGACTCTTCAGAGCCTGAGGGAGGACGAGCCGTTGTTAACTTTTCACTTTTCTCTTCAACCTCATTAGATTTCTCAGGCTATAGTTCTAGACCTAAAGCACTGCGCTGTGGCTAAACTATGTAAAATAACGTTTGGAGGGGAAAGCAACACCTGCGAAAATGTCACACAAATTTCAGCTCCAGTTGTTGTGGCTGGTGATGTCACCACATGAAATCCTGGTGCAGAAAATGCGAGTAATAGGGTATTCAATTTGTCACGGGCTTCATGGAAGCCACAGCCTGTGACTTCCTCCCTGGCACCCTGCGGTGCGGTGATGAACCAGAAAGGCTTCTCGTCTGGTGGCACCTTTATATGCGTGTTCAATGGGCAGCGCGGCCATGCAGACATTAGCCTCACTGAGGCAGTGTCTGAAAGGGGGCTGCTAACTGGTGTTAGTCCACAGTGGGCAGAGGGATTCTGATTTCATCAGTGCGGATCACTTATTTCCCCCAGGGGGAGATTCTGTACAAAAAAATGGCATTTTTGGACTTCTTGAGAACAACTAAACTCTGGAATGAGAACTCTGTATGGCTGACTCTGAGCAATAATGTCAATGTGTTAGAAAGGTTATATAATGACCCTGTGCCCTGACTCTGCTTCTCTGTGTCTTCTAGGGCAGCGTTTCTCTGTTGGACCCTGGTTGAATGACCTTGTCCTAAATGGGCAGGCAAACCAGGAAGGTTTTACTGCCTCCGACTCACTCAGCTGCTCATAGTCTCTGTGCCTTTGTTTTCTCTCCTCTGGTGCTGTATTCTGTCCTTGAAGTGACATAGAAACATTTAAAAACCACCTACATGGGACAAGTCCCTCTGTTGAAGGGTGTACCCCTAACTGGACCCACCATTTGCTCAGTGGGTGGCACTGCCTGTGTAGCCCCACTGAGCTTCCTCTCTGCAGCAGAAACTGGGGATATATGCGGATGGCTCCCTGCCCTTCATCCTGGATATTTGCTTTATTTGAGATGCCAGCTGCGTAAGAATCCTTCAGAAGGATATATAATGATACAAGAATTACTTAAAAAAAAAAACAAACTTGGCTTGAAGAATAGCTAAAACATTTTACATTTTATTGTTCTTAACTAACAAGGTGGTGAGAGACAATTAGATTTATTTGATAGTAGACAAACACACCAGGTTTCCTTTGGGTTTGTGCTAGAGGAGTATTTTACAAACTTTAAAAAAATATTTAGTAAGAAATACATTTGACATTATGATGCATTTATTGCAATGTACACAGTTCTTGTTAAGAAACCAAGTGATCTGATTGTTTCTATTCTATCCCATTTGTTTATTTCATTAAAAAATGCTAGTTATGACCTACTACATTTGTTTCATTATCCACCAATGGGTAGTGACACACAATTTGTAAATGCCCTTTCTATAATTTTGAGGAACATAAGCATGAAGGATAAGAAAAAAATTCAATTTAATGGAAATTAAGTAGTAGACTTATGGGTCTAAATTCTAAACACACAGTAGGCATTTTGTTCTTGTTATTTTAAGTATTGAATTTAATTGCTGATTATTATCTTTAAAGATATTGGTGATAACTTGTTATACTGACTGCAACATGGGGTTTCAAACCAGTTTGTGAGTAAACACAGCATTAAGGCACTTTATGGCTATTATCTTATTTAACGTACAAATAACACTGGGAGATAGATAAATGGTTTATCAGATGAGGAAGCTGTGAGTAAGAGCCAGGCAATTTGCTTCAAATCACAGTAGACTTAGTAAGTAGTTGAGCAGAGATCTCCAGTGCTGTGACTTGCCCTCTAGTCCACAGGTCCTTAACTGAGGCTCAGCAAGGGCCAGGACTGGGCAGAGGAGGGTGTTTGTGTGTGAAGTGGCAGGGGCCTATCAGAATCACCAGGGGAGATTTTTCCAATCATACTTTCTCCGTCCCCATCCTCCCAAATTCCATGCCACAACTGACGGCTGCTTAGACTAAAGGAAAAGGAAAGGTGGCTGATCTAGCTTTAATGCTCCAAATAGACCTCACCTCGACACCTCCCCAAGTTGACATTTCTATATCATAATGGTTTGTTAGGTAAGTTTTCCCTAATGACTCAGTACACACCATAGGCAGCTTGAAAGGTATACCAATTAATTGTGGAAATCTAAAAAATTAAATAAAAACACAATTTATCAACATTTCTAAAGATAAAATTAAAACTCGGAGGTATTACTGCTTCTAATAAAGAAGCCATTCATAAGGAAAGCAAGTCATTATACTGAGAGTACAATGGCCAACAAAAGACACCCCCTTCTCATTCCCTAGTGACCCAGTTGTTGGACGGGAGCTGTTGTTTATTGTAAGCAGGCTCAAGTCAACGAAACTGGGCCTGGGATAGGGTATATGGAGTAGACAGGTGAATGAATGCACACAAAAGAGTCTATTCATTTGTAGACCGTGTATGGACATAAGCTGCAATATGAGGCACATTCAATAAGTATTTCATTTGCCAAAGAGCTGGTTTATAAGCAAATGAAAGAAACAAAATCTAGAAAAGAGAAGCATAAAAGTTGACATACAGCTAAAAATATAAGTAGGTTAAATAGACACCTTTTTTGGAGTTCAAAGATTATTTAGTTTAAAAAAGTTTAACTTAACAAGGGATATTGAAAATTGGAGTTAGTAAAGAAGAAGGAAGAGGAAGAGGAGACAGAGAAGAAGGAGAAGAGAAACATATCAAAGAATGTTACTGGATAATTTTTGAATCATTTTTCAAATCCAAAATATTTTCTGGTTGAATTTTCTGAATAGTAGTCATTTAAAGACTCCACCATATTGGCAGTCAACTGATAATAAATCAATTTTTTTTTGGTATAAAGGTTTTAATGTATCAGTATTCTTTTTTTTCCCCCTATAAAAGCAGAATGCAGGGTTAGGAAAGTATGTTTTACATTTTGATGATAGAATAAATGATGTGTGCCAAATTAAACTTTTGGGGAGTTCATGATTTAGGAATTCTTTAAATGTCTTTTCTGGAATTGCTTTATTTGGTTATGAGCTCTCAGAGATAAGAAACAGTCTTGAAAATACAGTCAAGAGTCTAATTATTTAAGGAGAACCTAGTATATTTCTCTGCCTCCAGTTCCTTCACTGAATCAAGGAGACGTCCTCCTATTCCATATGGTACTTACAGCAGCAGGTTGGCGTGGTGACCATCACTGCTGCTCACCAGTGTTGTCAACTCTCCTTGCCTTCCAGCATCTGAGATAACCCCTTCCCACCTCCTTGCATGCAGGGGCAGCCGGTGTGGCTTTCTTTGGCCAAGATCCAGCGGTGAAGTGCACCATTTCCAGGTGGCGTTAGGAGCCTGTGGAGGACTTCTCCTGCTTTCTCTTCTTCTTCTGTGTTTTCCTTCCTGTGTTCCTATGGAAAGTGCTTCAGCTGGTTGTCCATAGAGGGCAGGCTCCCAGGAGCTTAAATCTTAGAGTGAACAAGAAATAATGTTTGTTGTGTTATTCACTGAGACCTGGGGGCTGTTTGTTACCATAGCATAACTAAGACCATCCTATCACAGTGGGTAAATCAAAAATGTTGGTTAAAGAACCTTAAAACATAGTAAATAACTCTAAAAGTTCTTTTAAATTTATAAACAGTAGGTATATATAAACTAACCAGTACTTTAGTTACAAGCCAAAGGCTTTTCTTTGATTACGAATTTGCTGACTGGAGCTCCATATTGTCTTTTGTGCATTACCACATAACTCATGGTTTATATATGGTTTTCCTTGGAGCAAGAATGTGAAGACATGGGTGAAGCAATCTGTGTGCAGATTCTTCTGGCTTTTTATGTTACCTCCTTGCAAACATTTTACAGTTGTCTCCCCTAATAAACCTACTCTGACAGGATTTTTTAATAGAGATTTATCTTTATTAAGTCTTCCCAAAACACTCTCCTAATTTTTCACAGAAACATTGCTCATTCTTTTTCACATTCATATTTTATCAGCTGATGTGGTATTTAATTAAATTGTGTGGTTTTAATAACAGGCACAAATGGCAGAAAAATGTAGGAATAAACCTAATAGATTCTTAACAAGCATATAATTCACCTGGTTGGAGTAGAAGCTTGAAGAATACTAGGCAATAGACTCATGGTCACGGCTTTTGATGCAGAGGGCATCAGTCCAGCCTTTACACGGGTGACTAGAGTATCAGTGTAGTGGACACAAACCTCTTGCATCTTCTAAGTTTCCCTAGATGACCTTCCTCCTTCTTTCTCTTGCGCGGCTCCCACTCACAGCAAGTCATCTTTCCAGTTTGCAGTAAATGAAAGGCCATACTGCAGGTGTGGGATCTGGCTTCTGCAGGGGTTACCAAGGGGCCTGATAATGCAGCTTGGAAGTTCTGGGAAGGCATCTCCTGGAACAGTGAATCATGACCGACAGGAAATGAGAGCTGGGAGGAGTCAGCTGGTGAATCCCGCTCCCTTCTTCCCTCCATAAACGCAGCCAAGTGAGCTTCTCCTAGCAACCTCTCAGGAGAAAGTCCTTTGTGCTGAGTAAACAGGTATGTTCAGTGAACTGCACATCTCTTTGGAGCCCAATGTGAAGTGGTGACCATCATGATGATGATTTGCATTACGCCACAGTTTTTCGTTGCCTCACTTCTCCCTTTCTGCTCCTCTTCATCACCCCGGGCTTCTATTTCCCTAGTGTCACCACTTTAATCTCTGCCTCAGGCTCTGTCTTCTAGGAGAAACACACAAAGACAGTCAATTAATCGGGTGAGCCAGTTACACAGAGGTTTATTTTAAAAGCTTCTTTGGAAGAGTCTTAGTGTCAGGCAAGGAGGGATTCAGGCCCAGAGGCGTGGTGGAATATCTACAGTGATTTACAGTTTGTAGGGCTTATCTAGGGAATACAACACATATTGAGACATCTAAAATTAATATAAGTCCTGAAGGACAGAGATGAAAAAATAGATCACTATAGAAAACAAGGTTTCTAGTCTGATAGGAAAGCAGAGCATAAAGAAGGAGTAATAACACTATTCCTAAAAATAATAACCAACATTTAGTGATTCTTACCATGTTTCAGCAACTATGTTAAGCACTTTACAACATTTATTTAATTGTTATAACAACCCTCTGAGCTAGGCACTGTTAATGTTACCAATTTTCAGATGAAGAAACTGAGGCTTAGGAAACTTCAGAGGTTTTCCAGTAGTCACCCAGCTAGGAAATGGTGAAGATTCCAACACAGACAGTTTGACTCCTAACTACAGAGTAAGAGAGGGCCAGAAAATATTTCAGTGGAGCACAAGGCACATGATAAAAATCGAGTGCAGTCCCAAGAAACAGGAACAATATCTCAGGTCCACTTGGTCAAGTAGAACACCTAGGGATGACTGTTGAACGCAGGGTCTGAGGCCCTTTCAACCACTGCTCTGCACTGAATGGAAGCCGCCTCCAAAGATAGTAAATCAGAGCTAGCTGGTTTAAACCTACTCCTTTAGAGAGAGCCTGTTTCTGCTTTTTATAATAATTCCTAAAGATCCCTAGACCTTTGTGATTTTATTGTTTCATTTATCTAATCAGCAGATATTTAATAAACATCTACCCTGGGCCATGCAAAATTGTAGATGCTGTGGATATTCAGAAATAATTAAGGTACAGTCCAAACATTAAGGAATTCACAAACTGGTAGAGAAGACTGCCAAGTACTCAAAAAATTAGAACAGAATAAGAGGAAGCATGGGGTATGAGGAGCACAGAGGGGTCTGTCAACCCCCTTGCCTGCAGCTAAAGGACTGAGGAGACATCCCAGAGACAAAGGAGAAGAGCAAGGTCCCCAAAACTTGGCATCACTTTCCCATTCTAGGCAGAAGGAACGGCACACGGAAAGAAATGGAATCCTCAGTGAGTACAGTGCATTCCAGAAGCAGCTGATAGCACGGTGGATTTAGAGAGCGGGCAGGGGTGCCATGTAATTCACCAACAAAACCAGGTCGATACTTTGGTGTGTGAAAGGGGGTTCTTTTCATAATTACTTTGGGATAACAGGAACAAAGATGCACTGTCCCAGGTGAACTAGGATGTCTGGTCACCCCAAGTGAGAAGACCACAGATTGGGAAGCATTTAGGAATCACGTAGACTTGGATTTGAATCAAGGCTTGGATGATCAGAGGCAGAGTGACTATGACTAGTCAGTTATCGGCTGACTAGGCCTTAATTTCCTGTTTTGTAGAATGGAAATTAATAATTTCTTCATCATAGTTTTGTGTGAATGAGGTAACACACATAATGCGACTAATACAGTACTGGCTGTTAATGGGCTCCCCCCCAGAATATTGTTTCCCCGTGTCTTCTCCTATCATGGGACACAAAAGGGGGTTGAGGCTGGAGGATTAGACAAGTCTGAGATTACCTTATGTCTTTTGTATCATGCTTAGGAGTTTGAATTTCAGCCTGAAAAAAATAATTAAGCAGAGAAGTTGTCCAGCTGCATTTGTGCTTTAGAAATATAATTCTGGTAGCAGCATTTAAAGTGTGTGTCAGGGCAGTGAGTCATATCCAGGAGCTCCTGGTGACCTCTGGCACCAGGAAGCGTGGAGATCCTCATCTTTCTGTATAAGACTCATCCTCTTCTGACATTTGAAAGTGGGGGTGGGGGAAGCTACCAGTCTTTTGGAGTGGAGATGAGCCACAGGTGGTGATTTAGCAGGGGAAACTGACAACTCCCTAAGAATCAAATTCTCAAAGAGTGGTCCCAGATTACCAACATCTGAGAACTTGAATTTACTGGAACTGTAAATTCTCAGCCCTAAGTAGACCTACCAGATCAGAAACTCTGGGGGTGAGGGTCCAACAATCTGTGTTTTAACCAGTCTGCTAAAAGATCCTGAGATACACCAAAGTTTGATAGCCACTGCAGAGCCAAAACTTAAGTGGCAGGTCAAGGTCAGTGAATCAGAGAACAGTAATGGTTCTGTCATCAAACTAAGGGAGAAACAGAGGTAGTCACTGAAGTCAAAGTATAAAGTGCAGGACCTGGGGTGCCAGGGAGGTAAGAAGGGAGAACCTCTAACTGAGAAAATAAGCAGTTTAGGTGGTCTCTGGAAAACACCTGGATTAGTTATGGGGGCTGATTTTAGTTTCTTAGGGCTGCCATAACAAAGCCCCAAACTGGGTGGCTTAAACAACAGAAATTTACTGTCTTATGCTTTTAGAGGCTGGAGGTCAGAAATCAAGGGGTGTGCAGGGCCAGGCTCCATCTGAGGCTCTGGGTAGAATCCTTCCTTGCCCCCTTCTAGCTTCTGGTGGTGGACATCCACCCTTGGTGTTCCTTGACTTGCAGCTGCAACACTCCAACTTTGCCTCTGTCATCACATGGCCTTCTCCCTGGGTGTCCCTTCTCCTTCTCCTTATAAGGATTCCCATCATATTGTATTAGGGCCCACCATAGTGACCCCATCTTAAATAATTACATCTGCAACATCCTTATTTCCAAATAAGGTCACATTCTGAAGTACTAGGGGTCCAGACTTCAACATGGTCACATCCCTAGGCACGTGTGTTAGGTAGTTTAGAAAGAAATGAGCACTGGGTAGGGGGAGAGGAAGGGGAAAGGAACAATCCAGAACACAAGGAGCCTGAGCTGTCAATCAACCAGAGCGCAGGGACCTGAGTTGTCAATCAATCAATTGATTAATCAATCAATCATGAAACCAGGATATAAAAATTGGAAAAACAAGGGAACTGTGCCATTTTTCCTCTCTCGGATTAACCTGCTCCCAGTTCTCAGGAGTGTACTATCTTTTATTTTTTTAATTCACTAATGAAAATCTTGCTTATATCATACTTTCTGTCTCTCGTCAAAAATCTTTTTTTCAGGGGACTAAGAACCGAGGTAATTCTTACTTTCCTTTTTTCCTGTAACACATGGAATTAGGATTTCAGTATATTTTGGGGGCAGATTGGGGGACATAAATCAAACCATAACATAGCCTGTTATTGGCTCTTAACTAGCTTACATTGCCTGCTTTGGGTTTCCCCAGAAATAGAGCCTGAAACAGAGATTCGTGTCTAAATAGTTTATTTGGTAGGAGATCCCAGAACACACCCTAGGAAGGTAGCAAAGTGGAACAGGGCAGGGAAGGCGTTCAGTAAGGGGTGTGGGCCACCGGAGCTCAATCCACCAGAGAACCTGGGAAATGTGTAGAATCCATGCCTCCGAGGGGGCTCAGGTGTTTGTATGGCCTTGGTTGAGGGCTACTCAGGAAGGTCATTAATTCTTAGGCATTCCCAATCTGCTACCAGACGCGGAGGAACGGGCCTCAGGGGCCAGGAAAGCCCATGGGTGAAGAGATGCTGGCAGGGGTAAGTCGGGCAATGTGCACAGAAATGGTCAAGACTGAGGGCATGGGCACCACAGGCATCTGCCTTAGTGCGAGGGCTGGCTTTAGGGAAGTCAGGGAGAAGAAGGAAATGAATAAATGCAAACCCACGTACAAGTTGGTAAATCAATCATGTCAGGAGGTCTGTACGGTACAAAATGGCCAATTTGATTTTTTAAATTTTGCACTCAGTTGAGTTGATTTATTTCACTCTAGGCTAAAACTTTCTGGCTACTGAAATGTCAAAAAAAATTCTTATTTTACCTCATTTTAATTGTTGTAAAATTACTGATGAGGCTATTTGGAGTTTTCAAGGGACTTCATTTTTTCCGACTTGTGAGAATTAAAAAATAAAAAGAAATTCTGATAGCTCCCTGATATCCCAGGACAAACTTGGACAGAGAGAATCTCAATAACCTGTCCCTGGTCACTCAATGTCGTTTAGAAAGAACTAGAAAGAGTATTTCCTCTCTTGGCCTCTTCTCTGCTGCTTTGGCTACTCAGCTGTGACTGACTTGTCTAGAAGACTAACATAAACCCAGTTGTTTATATGCCTTAAAAGGCATGGTAGATGTCTTAGTTTTAAGGTTTATTTTTTAAGGTAGAACCCTGCATTTTCACTTAGGTAAAGCTTAATGCCACCTGTATCTTATTTTTTAAAAAAGAGGTAGTTTTAGAGAATTTTCTTGCTTAATGTCATGCAGCAAATTTATGACAGAAGCAGAATTATAATCCAAGATTTTTTTCCCCTCTTATTTGTGTTCTTTTTACACAAATACAACCATTTTCTGGTTATTTCAAAGATATGTATATAATGGGACCTAATCACAGAGTTTGCTACCATAAAATATAGTTTACTGGAGGCAGAGGCACTGTAACATAATTTGACCTTCTCATATTCAAACTGTGTGCAAAGAAAGTTGGCAAAGCTCAAAAAGAATTATTTTTCCCCTTTACATAATGTGTTTTGTAATTCAAAGATTTTACACACAGAATGATGTTCCTTTCTATGTCTAATATACTAATATAAAATCCAAGTGTGGTTAAATCATCATAATTTTGGATGATAACCTAATTTAACTGATATGTAAAAAAGTTTCACCAACAAAGAATAATTTTCAACACCAGACTAGGTGGGTGGTCCTGGAATAGTCAAGGGAATCCAATCATTACTTTCTCAACATAGTATTTATTGAGGAATCAAAGCTTTATAGGCTCATAATTTATAATTGTCCCATGCAAAAAAATTATGAAAATTATATTTGTGAGAAAATTTTAGCACAGTTATGGAATAGATGTGAATTTTATATTTTCTTGTGGCAGAAATTAGAGTTAGAAGGAAGATTTCGTATGAATTATTTCTTTGGACTCATAGACCTTGTTTCAAATCCTGTCTCCCACTCATTCATGGTATGATTGTACATTTTATTTACTCAACCTATTTTGTCTTCTGTAAAGTATCCTCAGACTTTTATCCCCATCTGCTAATGTAATGCCTGACAGACATTAGGTATAAAGAGTCTTATTCTAAATAAGACTGCTTTAAAGGATTATAGTTAAGATAAATGACAGTCTGATATACTAAGTAGACACTCAACAAAAATATTGTTATTCCTAGTCATGGTCCACGCCCTTTGTGTATATTATGACATATTAGAAGAAATATTGAAAGACAGAGACTCTGGAGTTGGACACACTGGGATTTATGAATAACAGATGTGCTATTTACCAACCCGGTGACTATGGATTTATTATTTAACCTCTCACAGCTTCAACTGTTTCTTCTCTAAAGTGAAAAATAAGAACAACTATCCTTCAGTGTTAAGATTCACATGAGTTTTTGTGGTTCTTTGATTTTATTTTTTTCATCTCTAAAATGGGAATCCTATTCATTACTTATTTTAAAACGTTGTTATGAAGGCCAACTTAGATAATGTGAAGGTAAATTTTTTACAAATCTGGTAAATATTATACAAATGTTAATTTTTTTGTTATTAAAATGTCATTAAAATTACTAAATATGATAATATAATTAAAGTCATAAAATTAAGATATAATTTAAATATTATAATTTATTTCTGGTGAATAATACTTTATCCTATAAAGTATTTGCTTAACTCCCAAATTTAATCAAACCATGAAGTTGCTGAATATTATAAATCATGACCCAATATTAAAAAAACTTACTGGTGAATATTTAAATTTCTAGCAAACAAAACCTATCTGCTAATGATTACTAACATTACAATTTAATTTTCATTTTAAAAATGATTTTTTACAAGATTCCTTTAATCAGTGAGCCCCACTCTATGTTAAATGTGTGATTTAATCAGTAAAATCTCATTTTACATTACATTTTAGGGTCTCACTGCCTTTTGAAATCATGATAGTGTAAAATGTTTTCCTGTAATTAAATGAACAAATTAGAAATATTGATTAATTCCTGTGGCTGAAGCCCCACAGGTAATCTCTGAATTGCAAGGTCCCTGCCCTGATGAAGCTTATGTGCGAAGTAAGATAGAAGATGGACGAGATTGACCATGTCAGTGAGATATCTGGAGGAACTGGTGTTCGACGGAGAGACTGAAGGCAAAGAGGATGGGAAAGGAGAGGCCACTCTTCTGTAATGAAGGGGAGCTGGGAGTGGCCAGGCATTTTCAGAGGCTCAGGCCTTAGGAGAGAGTGAACAGACATCGAGGATTTTTAGCCAAAGAGTTGCCCACTAAAAGTAACGTTCTGGGGATTAACTTGTCGGTGGAATGTAGAGCTGAATTGAGTGGAGAGAGAGAGACAGAAAAACTTCTTAAAAGAATATCAATAATTTGGGTGTGACTTGAGGATAATGACAGTCATGAATGCAAATTTACGAAGTGAGTCATTACAAGAAATTAAAAACTGATTGTACTTGTTAGCTGACCCAACTAGAATATAGGGAAGTCAGAAAGGGAAGGAGTTTGGATTTTCTTTCTCTTGGGGAGGTGGGAGAGGGACAGTGTGGATGGTATGGTCACTCAGGTATAGGAATGTTATGTTTAATCTGCTGGGGCATCCAGTTAGCCTAGTCTTGTAGTGGACTAAGGCTGGAGTCTTGAAAGTGGGCTAGTTGTGTGCAGGAGAAAGTGCAGAGCTGACCCTGGTCTCAGTACAGAGCTCAGGAGAAGTAGACTCATGTCCATAATCTTCCATTAGTACTGTAGTCCCATTGTATCCAAGGCTTTTGTCTAAGAGACCCTTTTATTCAAATTATCAGGTAAACTTTCCAGTGATGAAAGTTGTTTCCACCTTCACACTGTCAACCAACACACTTACATTCTGTTAAGCTGAACAAGAAAAGCTGTAGGTTTTCACATTTATTGTAATGGAATGTTCTTTGCGAAGCTTTAGCTATGGCCACCTAAATGTCAACATTGTTAACAATACTGTGTCTAAATTAGATACCTACAGGAAAGCTCTTTTAGTTGGAAGACCTTGCATGTTATAATGTTCCTATATTTGAATGTATTAGTAATAAGAGGTAGCTTCCGGGGTATATGTGCTTCTAGCCACTATTCTAATCAGCTGGGTGAAAATTCAGTTTTCTACTTGAAAACTTTATGATTAGTTAGGAAAATCACCCCTAAAAGAGAACACATCCAAAGAGAAATTTAGAATTTTAGGCATTTAAAATGTCTTTCACTAATCTTGGTATTGATTTTAATAAAAACACAACTTGAGATAATTCTTTATGTTAAAAACATTCAGCTATTTCCAGCCACTTTGTCAGTTTATCAAGCAATCAGGATTTCTTCTTCCCTGCCAAAAATGGTGCTCTGGGTTTGTGCTTTTCCCTGATAAGATCCTGTTGTATCTCACTCTCGTGGTACCCGCTTTAGAAAGTTATGTTTGACGATCTCGGGGCCGTGTGTTTGTGTGATGGAAGATAACTGAGAATATGGGCTCCTTTCTCCCTTCTGCTTTTCACGTATCAAGCTCCCATGGTCATCTCCTTACTCTCCCTGGTTTCCTCTTAGTGCCTCCTCCAGGTAGGTTCTTGGATCACCAAGAAAAGTACCTCCTCTCAGTTGGTGTGTTCCCCTTTCAGACATCCAGGACTTACCAGACAGTTAGGCACAGTTCTTCTGAGTCTAATTATAGAATTCCTTAAAAACAAAACAAAACAAAACAAAAACAAAAAACCCTTCTATCTTTCTTTGTCATCAAGCTAAGAGAAAGGTCCAAGAAAATAATTTATTTGGGTTCTCAAAGTCACCTGATCCTTTAAAATCATGATTCTTTAAAGTTATACATGTCCCTCAGTGTCAGGAAGTTTACATTTATAGTCCCTAGCATTCTTGTTATCCCAATACGAGTATTGTAATAAACACCTGCACATCTAAAATCTAATACATTTCAGTTGTTCAGGCATTAGTCAGGTTAGGATTTTTCACCAATGCTCACAAAAACGAAATAAAAATAATCAGTGGTTGCTGAGTGTCTTCCTTTTTACATACTTGGACAGATTTTAAAATACATAATTGAAGTAGAATATCTAGTTATTTGAAGTTTATGTGTAACAACACTATCTCTGTCTCTACTCTCTATATATCTATTTCTACATATCTATATATATACAACCATCTAGGTCTATAACTGCTAAATATGTGTGTGTGTCCACAAGATCACATTGTTTATATTTTAAAATTTATTCTTTATTTTTATCCAAGTTATACATGCACACATATCACATTTAATTTATCAGCACTGAATTTATTCTTCCAGTCTTCCCAATGTTCAGGCAGCAGCGTATTTTAAAGGTTGGATCATGATGAAAACTAAAAATTCAACTGAAGTTTAAAATTGGAGTTACATCTAGAGTCCTCACTGATGTGTCTTTTTTTAATTACTGTAAAGTGTAAATTGCAAAATATAAAATGTAAATTGCAAAATAACAACGAAATATTTCATTCTGCCATGTTTTATGTTTCCTCAAGAGTGTGTGTGCCGAGCTGTTATAAGAATGTCGATGAATAGGTGCCAAGGATTAGCCAGCCAATAGCTTGTCCACTTGCAAATGTAAAGCATCTGCTCAGTTGCCAACCTCTCCTTCCTGAAGGTAAAGATGCACCCGGAGGCTAGGCAGGTGGAATTCCTGCAGGAGCTGCCTGGCTCAGGCGGCAGGAGGACGCTCCTGGCAGAGGGGGCTTCCCCTTCCCGATAGAGCTTCTCCAAAAATGAGAACAATTGAGCAACACTGGCCTAAATAATTATTTTTAGCAATAGTATTTTAAGACTTTTTCAATCTAAAAAATGTCTTAAATGTTTTAAAATATAAAGTAGGTATCTGCATTCTTCTCCTCCTCCAGCATTTTCCACTCACTACTAGCTTCAACAAGGAAGAAACAGGAACTGAGCACAGTGTGAATTGGGGGCAGCCAGCCCCCAAAAGCACTTGCTAAACTCAGTCTCAAATTTAAAGGGTGTTTTTCCTAGAGTACCTGCTTTATCACTGGGGAGTTCACCCATGTGAGATCACGCTCATGACTGAAGTCCTCCACTCTCACTGTAGCTGGAGGACCACTGCAGGAATTTTCACGTGCCCCAGAAGGTCTGTGACCTTTCCGCGCAAGGCTACAGGACGTCTCCCCCTCCTCCAGCAACTCTCATAGTTACTGTTACTTTCAAGCTAAGGTAAATGGAGTACAGCATCCTTTATTCAGGAGAGCTCTCCTGGCTTGTGTCACTTCAGCCACATTGTTCTCTCTGGCAGGTAAAACTAATCCTGTAGCTTTTTAACCGCAAACCCTAAAAGAGGAGAGCAGCCTAGCCAAGACACACGTGAATGTGGCCCGTCTAACTCAAAGGGCTCTGCTGCCGTTAGTGTAATCCAGTCACGAATGCTACCACGCATTCCTGGGCTTCCCTTCTATTTAGAGCAACTTCTGTTCTCACACACTAACAGCCCCGGCCAAAATCCAGCCTGGGACTGGCCCTCTGACAGAATCGTGGCGAAGTTGTAATTATTGCTGAGTTAGGTGCCCGCTCCATTAGACATACATGAATCACTTCTGTTCTTTCCTTTCTTTGTCACGAGGCTCCTGTCCCTTTAGATTCCTTTTCTCTGTGTAAAGGGCAGAGTGTCTCTAGACTGTTCCCACAGTGTCCTCAGTCCAATAGGTTACAAAGGTACTAACGCACTAAATAGAAGTGGTCCCCTTGGGAAAATCCATTGCTTCTGAGGTGGTTCCTGTTGCAATGAATGAGGACTTCTCTGAGGTCACAAACATGTTTAGCAACATCTCCATAGAAATGATTACAGGTTGTTTCATTCAGACTCCGAGGAGAAAGCCCTCCTACCCTGGATATGCGTGAGGTGATGAATACACTCTTTTGGAACAAGGAAGCTTTATTTGCAGGACTCTTTGTATTCTGCTGAGTACCCTAATGAGCTATCCAGGGTGGCGCATCAGTGTGGGAGCAGGCAGAGAAGGCCTGTTACCCTCTCTTCATTAGTCCTGCTCTCCTTTGTCGCTCTGCTTGTTGGTGACTCACAGGACTCCTCATTCCCCTGGCCGAATGGAAGAAAAACACATGACTTTCATTTTAGGGCCCAAACCACCAAAACCATCAGCTTTTCTATGTGGTAAACAGGACACAGGAATCTGATCTCTTGCCTCTCTGCCTATGAGCCTCTCCTAGTAGGGCTTTTGCTACTTCAGAAATGGACGCAGAAAATACCAACCCGAAAATTTAGGAATCACCTTGTTTATTCCATTCGCCATGTTAATGGTCCTTAAATCACTGGTGAGTCAACTCAGATACAGTCATTCAGGTTAGGTCTACATAAAGAAAGTGAATAATTAAGATAATTATGCAGGTAGCTTGGGCACCAGTGCATATTTCAAGAGTAACTGTTTGGAGCTTGCATTATTCAGATAATGCCTCAATTCTTCATTTCATGTAATATTTGTAGATTTGGCCTTAATGGGAATGTTTTCTTACCCTAACAGTCATGGACTTAAAGTCACACTGCAGTTCATTTATTTGAGACATCCTATATAATTACACATCTACAAACTCATAATATTTTAGTAACAAAGAGCCTGTGGAGAAATAAAATCCAAAATTAAATCCGCTTATATAGATAATGGTAAAATAAGTTTCTTGCTTAAAATATGCAGATATTTAAGCCCAGGTATAAGATTTTTCTTTTTCCCACATGATTTATGATTATTGCCTTGAGTCTCCCTTTTCCTTTGTATGTGTAATAACCTAAATTCTAAACTGGCACGATACTCAGAAACACCCCTACGTCTACAGAGATGCCAGAAATAGACTTTTAGACCACATGAGCATAGATAATTTATTTTTGCAGAGTGTCATTTGTGCCAAAATATCACGAAACACTTCGTGGTTGATCTGATGACAAGAAAAAGAAGTAAGCGTGCCGCACTATTTCCTTCAGCTGGGAGCCGCCCACAGATGTAGGCGGTTCGAGGTGGAGCGCATCGCTTTTACTCGTGGAGCTGAGAAGCAACTGCCTTTGAGGGCGCTGCGCCCTCCCTTGAATTTTTGGCTCTCCCTGCCTGGATCGTACTTTTCCTTTTCAATGACAGGCTGCAAACTTTTGGCAGAGAGGATACATGAATTAGAAAAGTTTGTACAGGCAAACTCAAAACTTCAAAACACAATTCGCATGTTTCCTGAAAAAAGAAAACTGGAATTCTTACTTTAAAATTAGTCAGCCAGGTTGTTTTATAATACACACTTAAAACTGCTACCTTTTGAGGCAGGACGACAAAGCCCTGTTTCCTCTAGGCGTCAGCAGCCCGGCGGTGCTCTGGCACCCCATTCTACTGGTTTTTGATGGAACCCTCAGTTAGAATGGAACCGTGGGTAGAATACCGCTACCCGAACCCTGCCCAGTGGGCCTGGAGTGTGTGTGCGGGAAGTACATTGTGACAGATCAGACATCACAGGCAGCGGACGCGTTCTGTGCTAGCCCATCGCAACCATGTGCCCATCACTTAAAGCTTGAGCTACAATTTAAATCTCCGTCCTTAGAAAGGCAGCTCCCAAAGCGAGCGGAAGTGGAATCTGAGGGCGAAGTGGTAGGAGCAGCACCAGAAAAGGCGCTGAAATTCTGTTGTTGTCATCCTGTGTTTGTGACCAATGTGTGAATGGCTCTAAAGACAAGAACTAACGGGGAGAGAATAGAAGATTCAGAGCTCTGAGTGAGGCCTACTTTGTATTTACAAAGATAAAGAGAGACTCCATGGGAGAAGAAAAGAAACCATGGGTAAAAACTTCTCCATTTAGTCTTTATAATTAGTTAAGAAACATTGAAATTAATAACACAATCTGAGCAATGCAGCATGTGTGGCATATATCACATTTTAAATTAATTCTTGAAATAGTTACTGGTGTCCTACTTTATTTCAATTTTGGTAGATTGGCTTACAGTCACTTTCTGATGGGTGTCCCATAAAGTAAAAATTAGTATCTCATCTGCCATTAACCACTCTTCTTGTAGCAAAATAATGTTAACATATGTAAAGGGAAAGACTTAAAATAGATACTGAAAGTTGATCCTGTTCATTTACAGGTTTAGCAATGGCACTGGAGGGGAAGGAAGGGGGGACAAGTTTTATTAGCTTCCTTCTTTAGCCCTCTAGTAGAAAACCCCCTTGATTGTCCATGTTTTATATAAAATTGGTCACTTGCATTCATTATTCTTCATTGATAGGATATAATAGTCATCTCTGGTATTTTGGAGTTTGGAGAAAAGGCCTGAGATTATAGGACTGTCTTTAAGTGGCTAGCTTTTGTACTAGAATTATGTAAAAATTTACAATCTGCTGATTACAGTATTAGGGAGCTGCAGCCTCATTGACCTGCTGTCATAGTTACCTTTGGAATCCTTAATGTCTCCAGGCTGACTTTCACATGATCAAGAGTCACGCTTATGAAAATGCTCTAATTTAGTTTTATCTGGATCTATGTGTGCACACATATGCATGCAAATATTTATGTTTGAGCAATTAGGAAAACAAAAAACATTTCTGTATGACCAACTTTTAAAAGCCAGGATCTTTCAGCCTAGCGGTGAATCCAGCTACTTTTCTTTGTGTTCTTTTTTTTTTTTTTTTTTTTTGTATGGTTTCCCTTGAAAAAAATGCAACCAAATCAAGCATAGGTAAGAACTGCAGAGAACCCAGTATAAACTAAACAGTGGTCAGATGGAAAGCTCAGACAAACGATCCAGGCACAAGAAAGTGAATTTACGAAGTAGCCTGAAGAATCATCAGCTTTATTTTTAAGTTTTCTAATTTTTGTGCCTAAAGGAAAGTATTACAAGTCAAGAATATATAAGCACATTTTTATTAAGTTGGTAGAAAAGAAATCAGAAATGTTTCTTTTGATTTACAACTCTGTCATCAATGCAAGCATGTTTATGAGTACATTATTTTTAAAATATTTCTTTAAGAACTAGTTAAGTGTCTCTCATCCCCCACCCCCCTGCTCCCCATCTTTGCATTAATTTGTCCATTCTAACAATATATGTATGTTTTAATCATATACTTTTAACCTACTCAGCCTTTTTTAAAGGACATGTTTATGCATCAGAAAACCAAATAATTCCACTTTGTTCTGACAGAACAACTTACATTTCATTCAAGTGTCTCTTTTTAGGTGATATTCTTAGCAAGGGATTTTATTTACTAAATGACATTTCTGCTAACCTGGAAAGGAAGATATCCATTCTTCAAATACTGTCATTACCCAGCTTTAAAAAGACTTGATTGTACCGTGTTAGGGAAACAGTGTCAGATTTTTCCATCAAACTTTCTCCCACCATAATAACTGAGCATAAAAATGAACTTCCAGGGATGAAATGACTACAAAGCAAATTAATGCAATCAAGTCTTTAGTAACAACTCTGTCCATATCTGTTAAATATTTTCAAACTATTCTAAAAAAACACACCCAGAAGGCAAACTCACAGTGAATAGAAACAAAATGGTCAGCAGCGTGTGTCGCATGGTATTTGAATGGAAAGTAATTTATCGCGTCTGAAATAAAGGCTGTTTATTCTTGTGTTTCACTGTCTGTAACAATCTTTACCATTTATCTGTGAAAAAGTGAGAAACTGTACCGTTATTAGCATATGAATACTTGACACATCAAATTGGCTGTACAATAACAGAAGGACATTTGCGGTTGGTGTATGCACACAGACAAAGCAGCCATTTTGAAAAAAAAATGAAATGGTGTGGGTGGTTTAACCCTTTCCTCATCTTTTAGGTTTTCCCACTCCTGATTTTGACCGGAACAGTTTGGCAGTTAGAATCAGAATATTTCTATAACAAAAAAAGTAATCAGGGGCCATTATGCTTATGATAATTATATTGATACATTCACTCTACTAGAAAAATAGAATCGGAATGACAATAAAGGAGTTTGTGTGAGTGTGTGTGTGTGTGTGTGTGTACATGCGTGCACAGGGTGGGGGAAGGGAGTGGCGTCTGGCAGGGAGTGGAGGGTACAGAAATGAAACAATGCCCACGTACAGTTTTATTTCATGGCAACAACATAGTGGGCCTTGGGTCAGACGTGTGAAACTATTTCTCAAAGAAGCTGCATACATAATTGAGGCCCTCGAAGGGTTCCCAGTGGAAGTTGCCAGGCTACATTCATTTCAAAAGCTGAGCCATTTGTTATCAAATTTAAATTAACTCTCTGCACACTGAACTTGAATTTTAGAGCCCTGCTTCCTTGCAATTCTTAAAATAGTTGAGAAAGGAGAAAACATGTATCTGGAGAATCAAAATAAGTTTGTCCTCGCAAGGAACTGCAGTGGTGCCCATGTAGGCCTGCAATGGAGCAGTCTTTTACGGATTAAATTGAGAAAGATCTATTTGGAATGACGAGAAACAAATCTGAATTTTGCTGTGTGATTTTTGTAGATCCAAATTTACTACAAAATCTTTTCATTGGTACCTCTGCATTTCAACTATGTTTTTACTTTCGTCAAGGGTATGAAGTCCATTCTCTCCCCCACCCCCAGGTTAATTACTCTTTGCCATAAAACTTAGAGTGAAGTAATTTATATAAAGTTGTACAATAGCTTTACTATTTTAAACTAATATGTCAATTTTAATTCTTCACTGTAATGGAATATAGATATTCCCCCCCTAATTATCATGGCTTTATGCATTATATTAAACAAAATTTATGTAACTCAATAATTTTTTGGTAATTTTGCCAATTATTGATACATTCATTCAGCCAAACAAACAAATTAGTGAAATGTGTAAAATGTCTTGCTTTGGAACCTTTCTACAACTACATAGAGGAGAAACTTTCCCATTAAAGAATGGTGTGCATGCTTTTTTCACAGGATGCTCCACAGACATAATTGCACATTATTCTGTCTGTCTGATAAAAGTATTTAAAATTTAAGCTATCTCCATTATCAGAATTTTTTTCATCACATATAAGTTGGAAAAATTAATTAAAGGACAGAGTTTTATTTCTAAATTTAATATACAGAACTAAGTAGTCCATTTTGAAAAATCTATGTATTTTTTCTCTTTTGAAAAACAGACTTAAAAATTTCAACCATATCTCATCCTTATAAGACACTAATTTGCTATAATCAAGCAAACCTGTCTTCACTGTTGTAATGAAATTTTAACTTTTTAGTCTGAAATGCATAGTAAACTTTGCTTTCAAGGAAATAAAATGCAAACAAAAAATAAAACAAAACAAAGCAAAAAAAGAAACAACCACACAACAATGAAATATCATTAAAGGCTGGGATGTTAAGCGTAATCTTCCAAATATCTACTGAGGGACCCCCATATAACATAAAGAACATTTATTGTTCTCTTTATAAATAATCAGTACTTACAAAGTACTATTATAGCCATAGAAAACAGGAAGTGATTCTTCTAAAGGCAGTTTCTGTAATGATATCAGAATAATTGATATGCAGCATGAAAGCAGAGATGAAAAAGAGTTATGCAATTTTAAATTCCTCTAAAATCGTGAAATGAACATATATAAAAAGTGGCTATTAGTCAAACTTTCTTTTTTTCTACTAGTATGTGCTACATTAAAACCGCAGACCATTTGCTTATCTAAAGCTCTCTGTAGCTATCAATACTACTATAAGGTTAGTATGTCCTACCAAGTGCTCTTTGAAACTCTTGTTTACTTGCTGGTGGAAGTGATGCCCCATACTTGTGTATCCATGACAACGCCACAACAGAGCAGAGTATCCTTCCTTCCAACTTTCCTTCTTTCCTTCCATTTTTCTTTTCTACAACTGAAATATGAGATTAAAAGTAAGATACTAAATCTTATTAAATAGTAAGAGCTTTTCAAAAGATTAAACATAAACTTGATGGGAACATGTAAGAGTTGCTTGTGGTGATGACACATTTCTGCTTTTCCAAAGCTCTACCCTAGTCTATTTATTGATGATAATTAGTCTAACCAGTAGAAAAATTAGAATAGATAAAATTTTGTAAATTCTCTTAGATTTTTTTCATGATACAAGTAATGTGATTTGGCTGTGTTAAGACTGAGTAATTAACAATACTAGTTTTTATATCTGATGCTTATATTAGACTTTTTTCCTTTTGAATACTTCAAATTATTTTTCACATGTAAAATCATTTGAATTAAAACTGTTATATATTCCAGGGGATTATCAATATGTGTTTTTACTAACATTTAGAACTACCAACAGTTTGCCCCCTTTGATATGTTACATTTTTATTAGAATATTTTAATGAATGTACAGAATAGAAACTTTTTTTAAAAAGTGTAAATGTTCCTTTGACAGCTTTGTTTTTGTTTTTGCTTGAAAAAAGGATGTTTTTTATTATTCTGCAGAATTATTTTACAATTTACAGGTATTTCAGTGAATCTAAGTTCTATGTAAGCAGCCTTTTTATCCCCTCTTTGATGGCTAGAATTACCCACTATATCTAGCAAGATATTGCTTTTGAGGTTCTATTTTGGAATTTGTCAAAATATGCTAACTTTTTCTAAGTCCAAAATTAAAACCTAAACTCAAGTGATGATTAATGTTTGTTTCATTTGATAATTTTATCACACATCAGAACTAGTTGGCAATGACTAGATATCAAAATACCTCAAGTCTTAACGGCTCATCTGTATGGTAACTTCGTTATTTTGACACTCAATATCTTCGGAAATTAAGTAGTAGTGGAAAAACTACGACAGTGTGACTGGGAATTTTCTGACTAATGTTCACTACAAAAGGAAGAAATTAAGTTTTAAAAGGACAATGAAAAATAATTCTCTTTCCCATCCCCTTTCTCTTCTTCTCCTCTCTCTCACTCTCTCCCCATCTTTTACTTCTTTCTCAGTCTGTTTACTGCTTGTTTCTCTTTTCTGAGTCTCTTAAGCTAAGCCAATCAGCTCACGTGCATCGTGCTCTGGAGAAACCGTGGGACGCATATGGCAGTGAACTGGTTTGGTAAACATATGTCTTCTTGGGCATCGGACGTCTTGCCAGGAATGAGATATTCCATTTTGGGGAATGAGGGTGGGAAATGCTTAACCACCTACAGATGTTTTGCAGCAAAAGCTAAAGAATTGCAGTCAAAGAACTGCAAAATGTGTAATTTGGAATTTGTCCAGGTTTCTTTTTTTAGGAAGAAAAAAGTTAACAGCTTTCCTATTCATCTCTTTTGAGAAAATTTACAGTCGTTTCCCAGTTCTGCCCCATTCTGAAGTAAGGACAAAAGACTAAAACCAAAGCTGTCCATCTGCTCCATAACAGTAATGTTATAATGGGTGCTGTCCATTTTTATGCTATTGCTCATGTGTGCCCAGGGGACTGGAACTATTTAATTCACTGATTTCACAGCTCTGTTGTGTGTCACAAAAGGTTAAAAAAAATCCAACACACTTTTTAGCACCCTGTTTACAAGGACTCCCCGTAAATCTAGTTGAGCCAACAGATTCCCACCCTGCCCCCCAAGCTAGCCCCCTATTTCTCTTCCTAATTCGGTGCATTCAGATAACAGGTAATAGATGGAAATCACAACCCTAACTTGTCCTTTGCAGAGAGTGGCTATTTCAAATCTGCTGTTTTGATGTTACTTTTAAAAGTTTGCAAATTCCAGAAGTAGATTTGAAAAGAAAGATGTTTGTCTTTAAGATCTCAGGATTCAACAACTCTGTTTTACCAGGAGTCCAAGAATTAATGCTCTAGGTTCGCAGAGAGCTGATGAAAGCCTGCAGAGGAAGATGACTTCTATCCCTCTCCTCTGGGGCAGGAGGCTGAGCAGTCCGACGCGCAGCTGGTGTGTGCTGGTGTCTTGCCAAGGTTATAATGAGTCCTGTGCCCTCGGGGGCATTTTCCTGGTGAGACAGAGGTGGTCAGGCAATATCCACTTGGGTCCAATCTGTGGTCTTTTCAGAGCAGTGACTTGGGGTGCTGAAGCTGGCACTAGGTTTGTTACCAAAGAGAGAGGATGGATATGAAATTTCAAGAATGTTTCTGTCTATTTTCATCAAAAAGAGCCTCTATAAGAATGCTCCAGAATATCATAACCTTCTTGCAGCCCGTGTGTCATAATATGTTCCTCTAATATTCTGGAGAGTTAAAATATTAGCCATAGATAATGGGTTATCTAGGTGCAATGGTCACTTTCATTTTTATATCATTAACCCAACTCAAGTCCAACTATGGTAACTCTGAAGGTATCTTTATATTCCCTTGAAAACTGAGATCCCCACTGCCCTTTATGAGTGAACAAGTGTAAAGGGCAGTGGGGATCTCATGGCCACTTAAAAAAATTTTATTGTTCAAAAGCCAAATTTCTTTATTTCTTTTTTTCAGTAACAATAGCAAATATTTATTTTGTGTTTGTAGGTTATGTGAAATGATTGGATGCTGCAGGTATCTGAAAAATAGAAATTAGAAATGCTCTCTGACCTTAAAAAAAAATCCACAAAGTAGAAAAAATTCCACTTCTCAAACTCAATTTGTTTATTTGTTCATTCGTTTGTTTGTTCATTTATATATTTATCCAAACACTTATTGAGAATCTGCTATGTGCTAAGCACTGATTCTGAGATGTTAATAGAGGAATCACAAAAGATGGGCCCTGTTGTCAAACAAGTTTGGAAAACACTGCCTCCTATATTTGCTTTCTTTGAGCTATGATAAGCATCTTCATGTACCAGGCAGGCCTGTTCCACTCTATTAGATCTAAGAAATTCTCTATTTCATTCATATTTTCCCATCATTATTGGACCTTTGTTTCCTCCAAGCCCCCTTTCTCCAAAATCAAACAATGTAATAATACCTGGTAACCTAGAGTACTGAAGGATGAAAATTGGCGTCATCAGTGTAACACGGAGAAAGGGGTGGTGGTTAGGACTATTCTTGTTGCATTCATTTCTAACGGTAATTCTTGCAGACTTGTTAAGCAGAATAACTGTAATAGGAAAGCAAGTGCATTATACTTTTTGAACATGGATTCCTTATAGAATCAGAGCTCTGCATTGCCAAGTTAGAACCCTACAATTCTAGGCACAATGAAAGAGAGAGTAGTGGAAATGAGAACATTGACTTTTACACATAAATAAATGCATCAGCTGTTTCAATCAGGTAGACGAGGGGAGAATTTATTTCTTGAAGAAAATGGTTATGATGTTTTCTGGTAAGACATGTTCTTCCAACAACATATTAAACCCCTCTTAAAAATGCAGAGGTGTGTTAAATTATTAGAACATGAGGTTTGGGAAATGAATTAAAAAAACTGGTCTACCCGATATGTTTAGATATGGGCTAAGATAATAGTATATTCCCAATCGTTTATTTTTAAATGAAAAGTTTTGTTTCTACTCTAGAAGAGTTAATGTTGCAATGAAATATGTCTTTATGAATAGTTACTTTTTCCGGACCACACAAACTGGAGCTCAGGAGAAATGATAGTTTGGACTGTCAATTCAACCTAGGATACTACGCTGAAAGGAAATTAAAATATGTGCTTAATAGAATGTGACAGTAGTAATGATACTCCATGCAGATCTATGTCATTTGTGAAGAAAGAGGGATCCAACTGGAGAGGTTTATGAATCTCCAAAAATAAAAAGATCTCATCATAGAATTATTACTATTACCTTTCTGGTATTCTACACATTTACCAATTCTCCAAAGGCAATTTCTCTTCACCTCAAATAAATCTTCCTTACAGGCCATATAAATAGAATTAAGCTAGTTTGTAATGTTTCCATTTGTTTTCTTGCAGAATAAACTCATTAACATTAGTCTATTAGAAAATGATATTAAAGGATTTAATTGCCTGTGCATATTAAATATGCTTAAAATTTATGAAAATAAACATTTTGAAATTGAATAAATATTCTGCAATAATAGAAATGTGAAATGTGGACTTAATCCAATTTTTAAGGTGATATGGACACACAACACTACAATATATATTAGGTACCTCTAGAAAGCATATGGAAATTCTTGAGTATAGAATCTAGACCAAAGGCAAAACTCTATTTTGGGTAGTGTGTGTGGAATTGCTAATAGATTATAAATGGAAGTTTAGTTTATTTAGACAGTATCTTTGGATGAAATATCACATTTATGATAATGAGGGGAAATTTACAATAGGCGTGGTGTTCTGTTGGTCTGGGCATTCATCCCCAAGAGAAAATGTGTATCTGAACTTGTCCTCACACTTTCAGAATAACATGTTTCAAACTTGCCTGACTGACAGCTGCCAATTATCGAAAGTTTCTGTGAAATGAAGAACCAATTAACAATTTAACACTAATTAGGAGCATAAACAAAACTAATGATCAAGTGATTTTAATCAAGTCCCAAAGTCCTGGAGGTGCTAAGGAACATATCCTTAACTTTTAGTTTCTCAAAAGCCTCTGAGAGGATTCTTTCAGATGTTCGATTTGATGGCCAAGCAATACTAAGAAGGAAGATTTGAAACTATTTTTGAAGTCAGGGAAGCACTTTTACACAAACTTTGCCTTTATTCTCACACAGCCTCTATATAAGACTGTCTAATACATTTGTGAGAACAGAACAAAATTGCCAGAATAAAATGGGTCGAATTTGGAGAAAAAAGCCATTGTGTTTTCTCCCTTCAGTTATTTTAAAAAGCAAGACAAAACAAACCTCATAAAGTAAGATGAGCCAGTTTCTGTCATTTGCGTCTTCTGACATCTAGTCTAATTTAGAAGGCAGAAGTTTCTGTTACACAAGACGTGCTGGGCCCAGTGTTCCTTTGATTTATATATTGCTGGATTGGTTTTTGTCCTTCCTTATCCCCATTTTCCCTGCAAACGCTTCTCAGAGGAGAACACCTATATTCCACTGGAGGCTGCTTAAACAGAACTGCAGCCAAGATTCTGTCGTGTGATCGGCATGCTTGCTGTACTTCCTGCCAGCAGTGATTCAGCCACAGGACTTCTCCAAGGGGCATGCTCTTTGAAATTGTGGCCTTGTCCATTTCCGATTTCCCAAAAACTCACATGGCCCAGGGAACACAGCAGAGGCTCAATAAGTGTTTTCTGAATACATCAAATAGGTTTAACAAAGCTTATAGAGGACTTTACTTATACCTGGGCAAGCGGTTTCAAGGGCCTGTGCTTGAGAGCAGTGCTGTCCGTTAGAAATGACCACGATGATGGAAAGGCACTGTATCTGCGTGATGAGTAATATGGTCATCACCAGCCACACGTGGCTACTGAAGATCGACTGAGGTACTGACTGTTAATTTCACTAAATTTTTATTAATTCAGAATTTAATTTAAATAGCCACAAGTGACGAGTGGCTAGACAGCTTTAAAGGGTGCCAATCCTCCTGTCCTTCATGCCCCTCCCCCTGCCAGAGGACGTGTCCACTGTAGACTGTGCCCTCCCTTAGAGACCCTGCTTCAGATGCCCAGAACTCCAGAGTTCCCCACCCAAGCAGTCTGTGCTCATTTCCAGGCCTGCATGGCCTCCTCCCTGGTGCATCCTCCCCAGGGCAGACCTGCTCCTGGTGTACACTCCCTCGACAGCAGGAGTTTCCGGAGAGTGGCAGTTTGCTGCAAGGGAGTGGCTGGGAGGAGGCAGTGTAACTAGGGCTCAGACAAGCAGCTGGCCTGTCCTATACACACGCATGTAGCCCCTGGCAGTGTGAGATGCTGGGACAGGAAGCAAGGGAGGGGGCAGGAGAAGGTGCTGCTCTCCTTAAGCTACCATGCTCCAGCATGCGTGCTGAGCAGTCTGATGGTTTTATTACAAAACATAAGCAAGAAATAAGTTAATCCTTAGAACCCTCCTACACTGTTGCTGGGAGTGCAGTTTGGTGCAGTCATTATGGAAAAGAGTATGGAGACTCTTCAAAAAACTAAAAATAGATTTATATATGATCCAGCAATCCCACTCCTGGGCATATATCCATAGGGAACTTTAATTAAAAAAGATACATACACGCCAATGTTCATAGCAGCACTATTTACAATAGCCAAGACATGGAAACAACCTAAATGTCCATTGACAGATGACTGGATAAAGAAGCTGTGGTATATTTATACAATGGAATACTACTCAGCCATAAAAAGAATAAAATAATACCATTTGTAGCAACATGGATAGACCTACAGATAGTCATCCTAAGTGAAGTAAGCCAAAAAGAGAAAGAAAAATACCATATGATATCACTCATATGTGGAATCTAAAAAAAGAAAAAAAGAGGACACTAGTGAACTCATCTACAAAACAGAAACAGACTTGCAGACATAGTAAACAATCTTATGATTACTGGGGGAAAGGGGTGGGAAGGGATAATTGGGAGTTCAAGATTTGCAAATATTAACTACTATGTATAAAGACAGATTAAAAAAAGAAATTTCTTCTGTATAGAACAATATCTTGTAGTAACCGTTAATGAAAAAGAATATGAAAACGAATATATGTATGTATATATATGACAGAAGCGTTATGCTGTACACCAGAAATTGACACATTGTAACTGACTATACTTCAATTTAAAAAAATTAACCTTTAGTACATCATAGGCAGTATGATCCAATGACCATTCATTTGTTCAGTGACCAGAGTATTTATTGAGCACCTACTGTGTTCCAGGCCCTTGCTCTAGACACAAGTGTTACAGCAGTGAACAAAGCAAAGTCTTTGGCTTTCACAGGGCTTATAGTCTTGTGAGGAAGACAAAAAGCAAAGAAGCAAAATAAATGTGGATGTGTGTGTATGTGTAAGAAAATCCAGGCATCCTGCCAAGAGACAGAGTGACAACAGGGCATTAAGTAGGTTGTTCAGAGAACACCTTTTTGAATAAATCACTTTTGAAGAAAGACCTAAAGGAAAGGAAAAAGCAATACAAGACCTAGGGAAAGAGTTTTCAAGCAAGAGAATAGCAAGCGCAAAGGCCCTGAGGTGGGCGCATCCCTGCCGTGTTCCAGAAATAGCGAAGGAGGTCAGTCTGCTTAGAGAGCAGTGAAGTTGACTGAAATGAGCTAGGGGAGGAGGTTCAAGTTCAGATCATGCTGGGCTGTAGAGGCTGTACTCAGGACTTCAGATTTATTCTGTGTTTGAAGGGAAGACATGGGAAGGTTGCCATCTGGGTTATGACATTTGCATTTTAAAAAATCACTCAGGCTGCTTTTCGGAGAGTAGGCGGTGGGGGTGCAAGGAAAGAAGCAGGGAGACAGTTCCAGCAGCTGCTGCAATAATTCAGGTGGGAAATGCAGGGACTCTGATTTGAGCTGTCTCAGTGTTGTCTCCGTGGCAAGACACAAGTTTAGAATGACACAATGGACTTCTTTCAGTCCTGGCAGTACAGCTCTGCAGCTGCATGTGTGACCTCATTTGGAAATAATGTCAAAAGTCTAAATCTGAAATCTTTGTGACTGGGAGTTCAGGGTCGAAAGGACCTAATTCTCACCCTCCAGAAGACCCTGGAACTGGCCATATTTGCCTCATAGATGTGGTCGTACCTCTATCTCCATCCCATGACTGTTTTGTAGACACCAGTGGAGCCTGACCTCACTGCATGACAACACTCAGTTATTCTACTCACAGCACTGCTGTTTCCAGTGCAAAGGTCCTGTGGTTCTTTCTTGGTTTGACACAAATCTCTTTGCATTTAGACATACAGACATACCATCCTCAAGAACTTTTCATGCTTCCCTTTCCTAATGCTTCTTCCTGTGCTCAGATTTTTGGGTCAAGTAGAAAGATGTGGTCACACTTTGTGGAGAGAGGGGAGGATTAAACTACCCCAGGCCTGTATTTTCCCACTACAAAGTCAGTCTCCTCCAAACAGCCAGCTTGAAGTAGTCTATAGAGAGAAGCAGAAAGAAAGACTTTCCTCTCAGTCTTTTCAAAATCTCCTGTAAATGACAAGTAAAATCCTTTCTTTAAAAAAAAGGAAAAGGTAGTTTTGTACATACATTTCTATGCCTTTTCTAAAGGTTTTGTTATATTAATTTTTTGTATTTTTTGAGTCACTCACTGTGATGTGGAAGTTTTTTCCCTTCCCACTTTCCTCCAAGGACATAATATTATTGCAGGCTTTCTACTAAAAGATAAAATTACTGCCACAAGTAGTGCGAAGTCACAGAGAGATCATATTCCAGATTGAATAGTTTCTGAACAAAGAGGATGCTTTTTAAAGATTCCACTAAATGTGACTTTTCAAGGGCCAGTGTAGGCAGTCTAGAAACTAAAATTACCTAGCCTGTGTGTGGATGGGAGGGGCCACGGCTCTCTGGGAAGACCTCTGGCTGTACCTAGGGCAGTGGGCTGACAGTCAGAAAGTGCTTACTGAGGGTCGAACTTCAGAAACATTAGTTTTCTTCCCTGACCTATCAAGTTGATTCCCATTGACTTTCATATATGAAATACTGTATGAAAACATTTTTAAACGTTCTATTTATTTTGTAGTTTCAGTGTTTCAAAAGACTCTCACATTTATTGCAGCAAAACATATATGAGAGCATCTTGTAAATTGTAAAGCACTATGCAAATGGAAGTTGTTAGGATTGTTACTGCCTCGTTTTCTTTTTCTCATAAAATCCTAGGAAAGGCAGGTGTTAATATAACCCTCATTGTATAAGGAAGAAATTGGCAAAAGATCAGAAGATGTTAGCTCTGTGTCCTTTTAGTGAATGATTTGGGTATCACCGAGAGCCAGTTAAACATTCTTTGTATCAACACTCTTCTAACTATCAGACAGGTTTGGTGATAGCTCTATTTACGAGCAGAAGAAGGATGCTGTGAAGCCATGAGGGAAGTGACATAATTCAGTTTGCATTTGCAAAGATACAGAGAATACGTTACAGAAGGAAAAAGCTCGTGGCCGCAGAACTAGTTAGTAGGTGATTGCAGTAGGTCAAGAGAGAGAAAACGGTGGGCTTGGGCGAGGCTGTTAGACACTGGTCATCAGAGAACTGGAGGTGCTGAGGAACCTTTTTGAAGGTGGAAGTCACAGTTCTTGTGATGGGTAAGGAGAGGGAAGAGAAAGGAGAGGTTTCAGGATAACAGTTGGATGGTTGGTGGTACCACGTCCTATGGTTTAGAAAAAGCAGGCAATGCGTTACAGTTTGGACATGTTGGGCTCTAGGTGTCTGGGGGCACGTGTTAGATGTCTAGCAAGCCGTTCGGTATGTGAGTCTGGCACAGAGGACAACAGATCTTTGCTGAAAATAAATAAAAAATGTATTTATAAATATATAAATAAATTATAGAAAAGTAAATTTTGGAGTAGGCACACTGATGGTGAGTGAAGATTATACTACCAAATTGTGTGGATCAAGGGAGGGTGTCTTAGCTCATAAACCAGCTTATATAATGAACAAAGCCTATTTGTGTGTATCCATGGTCGTTTTTCTGGATGGTGAATGCACAGCTTTTTTTCAGATTCTCAAAGACATCAGGGACTCTTAAAAAGTTGAGACTTCCTCCTGGTATAAAGTGAGAAGACAGGAGGGCCTGGGACCAAACCCTGAAACTCACATGTTTTAAAGAAATGGTCATACAAAGATATTTCAAAGGAGTGGCCAAGCTGGTGGAAGGAAATCTAGGATCTTACAAGTCAAAGAGTGACAGTGTTTCAGGAATACAGGTGTTGCCAGGGAGGTAAAATATTGCCAAAAGCTCAAATAAAAGGAGGATGGAAAGGGTCCATGGTAGTTACTGTCAAGGTAGTTATTGTGACCTTGTCAAGAGTGACTTAAAAGGAACTGGTAGGAGCAGAATTCTTTCCATTGAAGGGCACATGAGTGGTGAGAAAGGGGACACTCAAGCTTTAAGAAAGAGTTTAGCTAATTCCAAGGTTAATAACCAGGACTGATTTTGTCTTTTTCAAAATTGGTAAATCAATTTTCCACCTTTCTTGTAGTCATTCTCTTTCCATTTTTCTTGGAAATCCTGCCTATTTCTCCTTATTATTTAGTGACACTCTGTTTCCTCTCTAAAAGAAAAGTCAGAGAAAAAAACCTGCAAGCCAAACCTTGTCCTTAGGCCTACAGATGAACCAAAAGCAGCAGAGGTGGCATTGGTCCTAAAAACAGACTTATAGATGGATACTTCGAGAGCTACCAGATCGCACTCAAGTGATAGTTGAATTGGGTTATACTGAGGGACTCTCCCGGCTAGACAACGGCAAGAAACTCTGTAAATTCAGAATCTGAGGTTTGCAGAATTGAGACTATGTCTAAATCATGCCCAAACTAGTTATTGTGATGATCAGCCAAATTGTTGAGGAGAGCATCCTGGTAAACCAAAGAATGAGCTATTTAAATTTTTAATTTTCAAAAGATTGCTTTGGCATCATAGAGGCAGAACGTTGTTAAAGATAGGTTTTTAAAAATAAAACTATTCAGTAAGAGGGATGAGGATTATGTTGGAAATGAGGTGGGTTTTTCTTGATGATACAAGGCTTTAAAGAGATACTTTTTGTATGAAATTGATTGTGACAGAGTTGAAAATTCTTCCCTCCCTCCCCCCATGTATTACCATCACAGTTCATGAAATCCTTTGGTGTGCCTATGCTTCTCTGTGTCCATTTCTCTCTACTACGTCTTAAGCCTCTTGGGAGCAGGTACTGTATCATGTCATCTTTATATCCCCAATCGCTAGCGCAATAATTGGGACTTAATAAACGCATCGATCGAATGAATGATTTTGTATTATTTACCCAAATGTATCTATTAGTCTCATTTTGAATTTCCATTTGTGCAATAAGAATTGGAATTTTTCTGTTGTTTTAGAGATGACTATTTTTCCCATAATGCATTTGAATCGTTATTAATAAGACAATGGAAAAGAAAATGTCACAATTCATTTGAAATGCAAAGAGCAAATAAACAGCAGTTAAATAACAGACATTAAATGTTGCACATATGTCAAGTAATAGCAAGAATGCTTTTCCTAGAATTTGAAACACTGATAAGTGAGATTGTTATGGCATTAGAATTTTTTAGGCTAAAAAGGAGCCTGATGCAGATTAATAGTTATGTGCATTAAAAGAAAGAACAGTGAATTGGTAGAATTAGTTCTACTGACCGAAGACTCCGTGACTTCAAAGCTTGCTATTTGACATTTTACAAGAGTGATTGGAATGCGTATCCTGGGACTGAGACTAAGGACAGTTTTCTTTGGTTGTAATAGCTACGCTTTTATAGCTTCCTACCTCCTCGGGGACCACAAGTGGACCCCCTCAGGAAGGTCTTACTACTACACTAAAACAAAACGTAATTCAACAAAGAGCAAGACACAAACACACCACTGGGCGAATTCACTGAATTGGGCATTTATTTATTTGTCCAACTCTATCTTTAGTCCGAATGAAAGGAACAGAGAGAATTTTCAAGGTGATTGTGACCTAGTTAGAATTAACAATAATGCATGGAAATACGAAACCTCTTTTTCAGTCTAAAAAACTTATAGCAAGACGCACTTGGTTAATGTTAAAAAACCAAAAATTGTATGATACGCACCCAGAAATTCTTGCGGAATTTTCAAATATGGAACGATGGGTTTGGCATGATTACGTAGAATTACACATCTCTGCCGTGCTTCAAAGAGTTTACTAAAAAGTGTCAAGGAGTGACAGTGGTCTTTCATTTATTATGTCATCATACATCTATCGAGTGTCAGGCCCAGATCTCACTCCTCTAGTGATAATAAGCCAAGAAGCAATTTAAAGATTTAAAATGTGGGGATTTTTTTCTATAGAAAACCATGCAAATATTTGTCTGCCTATTGGAATTCTGAGTGAACTTTTCTGTCCACAACATCTGCCAGGAAATCTTACAAGGATAAGTTTGCTTGTGGAATTTCTGACCCTTGTTCTTGGATGATATACTGTGATGTCAATAATATTTGAACAGCTTTTTGTAGAGAGGTTCTTTAGTTAGAATCTGAGGGTCAGGGGAAGGTTCTCTTCCCCGTGATCACCTAAGCACATCAAAATGAAGCTGCTGCGATGAATGTTCCGTCCTTAAAATTAAAGTACTTGGAAAAGAGTTACCTCAAGGGGATGGCTTTCTGCATTCGCCTTATTTCAGAGCAAAACGATTAGACACCCTCCCCAGTCCTCCCACCCACAAAAGAGTGAAATGAAGATCTGAATATACTGCTTTATTTTGTCTGTTATCCTTCCATATTTATACATCTAGCCTTGACCTCACCTTACCTCCAAGTCAAAGGCCAACTGCCTGCTTGACAGCTCCGCCGGAAGTGTCACGGGCATCTCAGACTTAGCAGTCCAAAGCTCGATGCTTGGTCCTGCCCCTTCCAACAGCTTCCTTTCCTGTAGCCGTCTCCCTCGTAGCGCACTGCACCATCCTCTTGGTGTCCACGCAGAAAATCTAGGGATTGTCCCTCGCTTAGGAATTCCTTTATGTGCAGTCACGCCTTCAGAAATCTTATTAGTGGTAACTTCAAAACATGTCCTGAATATGTCCACTCGTCAGCACCCCCACAGCTACCACCTTGGTCTAAACCACCATCAGCTCTCATCTGCGTGATGGCAAAGACCTCCTAAAACTGATCTCCCTGTTTCCACCTTTGCTGCTCTTCAGTCTCTTCTCCACTCACTGAATAGTCTTTTATAAATAGAAATCAGAGTGGACGTTTGTTAAATAAAGCCCTCAAATGTCTTCCCACTGCTGTCTCCTTCCATAGCCCATGGTGCTCCATGTGATGTGACGCTCGCTGCCTCCCAGACCCCAGTTCATTCCACTCTTCCCCTCACTCACTGCCTTCCAACCAGAGGGCCCGCCTGTGCACACGCCAAGCTCTCACCTCCTTAAGGCAGTTGAATTCTCTCTAGTGCCCCAGACCTCCACATCTGACTGGGTTTTTTGGGGGAGGAGGGTACAGGGGGTTGGTCATTTGGGGGTGAACTCAAGTGTCACCTCCTCGGATGTCTTCCTCGACCACCTAATCTAAACCTTCACCTGAGAACTTTTTGTCCATTACCCTATTGCTGTTGTTTTCCTTCTCAGCTTTATCACAATCTGATGTTTTCTTTTTTCTCTTTATGTACAACTTTCTTAACTGAAAAAAATACCCTCCAGGAAACAGAATTTGATCTGCCACGCTAACCATGGTATCCACAGTGGCCGGCACAGCTTGTCCCGTAGTAAACACTCGTTAATATTTGTTGAATGTATAAATAAATGACTGCAGCCCCAGACGTTTTAAGTAAGCGCATTTAAAATTTTAGCAATGAATAACACTATACTAAAAGTAATATCAGGCTGAGCCCTTCTGGAATAATTAATGCTTCAACTGCCAAGGGCCTAATAAATCCGGGTGACAGTCTTTCAGTGGGCAAAATACATCGTCCTTGCTCTGGGAAATGGGCCCTTGAGACATCAGGCTACACAAAGTCAAAACTTTTGAGGTTGTTGCTTGAGATGAACTTATTAGAATCAGAAATCTAGGGGTGGGGTAAAAGAGGCTGGCAAGGGAGCAAATACACAGAGGGGATGGAGGGAGGGCTCTTCCAAGTTCTGATGGTGCATGACAACTGGGGAAGCAGAAATTCACCAGGTGAGAGGAGCAGCCTTCGAGAAGATCTTCACCGAGGTTGACCTGAGTTGAGTGGAGATGATGATGGAGGTTTAGGGGGAAGATGAAGAATTATTCTTATGTTATAATGTCTTATAAATAGAGTAAGCATTAGAAAGAGTTCTCTTTTTTAAAGGGTCTCTCACTTTTTATCACGATAGGTAACTCTCACAGAAGCAGAGAAGATAATATTCTTACAAAGTATGAAAAACAAAGCCTCCAAAAGCAATACACACAGCATATACCATTTGACAGGAAAGGTGAGATCCTGACCAGGTCCAAAGAGGATCTAAAACAGTAGGTGGTGACCTGGACACATCAAAGTTGATACCAAATTTAGAGTTAAAGATGGACAGGATCAGTCCAAATTATCTGTGGCAACATGGCCAGTGCTTCTCTGCATCACCCAGCAGTCAGAACTCAGTGTGTGAGTTTGGAATAGAAACTCATTTCGCTCTCACACAACGTAATTATGAGGTAAATTTTCTGGAAAAACAATGCATGTAATAGATTCTAAAGTCAAGTAGAAGTGATTTTTAAATTATTTGCTATTTTGGGTTATTCAGAATAACCAAATGTTGATTTTATGGCTATATCATCACATATTTGAAATGAATGAAATAAATGAATTTATATACAGTGAAACATTAGATTGGGTGGTAATTGGCTGCAAAACAGAAAGATGAGCCAGTACGATGTATAAGCTCTCATCTCTGGGACAGCTATGTTTTAAAATTTATAAAGGTATATGCACATATATAAAATCAAATGACTTTCAGGCTGGAATGCACCTGATAGATTATCTGTCCAGTCCTTCATCATTGTGGGCTTAAATATTCCATTTTGCCATTAAACACGTACTCAAACATGTGGTCAGAATTACTGTGTAAAGTGTGACTGAGGAGACTTCACCCAGAGAGGTTCTGGGTTTTGCTCAAGGTCACACTACTGGTTTAGGGTGGAGCTGGCATGGCTCTTGACTCTTAGGGTGCCAGTTTCCTAAGAAAAGTACATCATATCTATTATTAGATAATTCAAACAATTTAGTTAGAACTATTTGAATAGATTATTTCTCTATCAAGTGATTATTTTTATTACTATTTGAGTTACCTTTTCATTGCCTTCTAAAAGCATCTATTAGAAAAAAAAGCAGGAGGTTTGAGTCATTTTTCTCAATACTCTAGTTACAATAATTTAATAAAAACCGTACTGTTTGAAGGGAGTATTCTTAAGTTCCAGACCTCTCCTTATTCTCTGGCCCACCAAACTATGGAAGAACTTGTGTGCTTAACAAAGTTATATGCAAGTTCAGCATCCTTAAAGAAGCACGTCTTAAATATGGACCATAAGAATTTGTCACGTTTTCATGGATTTGTTTTTTGAACCAAAAGTCTATGTCTTTATTTCTTTTAGGAACTCTGAGACACAGAAACCACTGCTGACACCTGATTTCCTTCTGGCAGATGACCAGAGAGAATCAGCGTTAACAACGTGCAGAAAATGCCAAATGCAGGGGAAATGACAAATGTGCCAGATGATTTAATATCGAGCAAAGATAAAGGTTAACAGAAATGATCTTTTCCTCTTAGTTTGCAAAATAAGGTAAAAGTGCCTTTTACCTTTGCAAAATACTTTACAAAGCAGGGCTTTAAAATGAACATAGTGATTTTTATCTATGTCCTGCAAAAGCTAGTACACACCTAGCTGTCACACAGCAGTTTTGACTGGTACACGTTTAATAGTAAAAGGGGATATTTAAGCCCACCATTTGGAGGGAAACTAAATAAGGATAATCAGATAATGAATTTCTTCCACTCAGTTGAGCAGTCTTAATCAAACCTGAGAATGTTTCGGGGAGAAGCTCGAAGCCAGTCCCTCTTTCTTACTTGTCACCAAGGAGGCTTGGTGGCAGAAGAGGGCAGATTTTTGACAAAGTACTGGCTGTTGCCTCTGCACTCATTTTTCCCTCTTCTCTTTAATGAGGTGATCTTAATAACTTTCAGTTTCAAAACTACTAAACAATCAACACAGATAACTTTAAAAATGAAGAAAAGCACAAAGGGAAAGTGAAATTTAAAAAACGAAAGTCATTGTCAATCTGACTACCCAGCTATAATCCCTGTTAAAATCTTGGTACATCATTACTGTCAAGTCGTACCATATATTCTACTTTTACTTTTCTTATCAATTATGCTATAACCAATTTCACATTTCAATAAATATTCTTCCACAATACCCCTTAGGTGGCTGTATGCTATTCCATTATGTGGATATGCTATAACTTACTTAACCAGCCTCCAATAATTAGAGGTCTGGAATTTTACTTTTGGATATTATTAAAAATGTCAGCACTTAAATTTTTATTCTTTGGTATTTTAACTTTTTTTCCAAATAAAGATACCAAGTAAAGGAATAATAATTAAGGAAGGAACATCTATTCTATTTTTATGAATAAATGCACTTATTGGAATGAAGGGTTACAGAAGTTATGAAAAGTGTCTTTTGTCAGTTTGGCACAGCTTGATATAATATTGAAGTAATCATTAAATTAGTTCTAGTTTCCTTAAAGAGTCTGGACTGGATTTTTTAGACTCTAAGCTATGGTTCTACCATGTAATCATAATAGGAAAATCAGCACAAATATTTCTGCTAAAGTTTTCATTTTCAGTAATAAATGTAAAGTTTGTACAAGAACCTTCTCTAGCAGCATATTAAATGCAGAAGCACTGGGGTTGGGCTTTAAATTTAAGAGAAATTGGCAAAATGTTACAGACTCCTATGATCTCCTAATAACAAAGGGAACTATTAGGAACCATATTTTGATGCCAGTTTTGATGCCAGTCTTGTATCAAACCATGCATTTTAAAAATATTTCAGTTTTTAGTGAAGAGGAAGGAGTTAGAAAATTTTAACAGGAAAAGGGATCGAGACTGCTCAACTACAATAGCTGTTAACAGTGGTTAAACACTGTGATGTACTGGAACTCCATTCAAAGATGAAATTTATGGACAAAAGATAAAACCCAATCAAATACATTTTCTGAAATATAATGATTTTAACCATAGGATAACTGATTTTGTTAGCAAGCAAGATTCTTTCTGAGTTTATTGTATATAAAACTACAATATTCTATCCCCCCAAAACAAGACTGACTTCTCACATTATTACCCAGTTTTCATGGACACTTAACCTATATGAACTAAACACACACACACACAAACACTGAATTTCTGCAAATCTGTAAAATCTTTCTTTACTATCTTGATGAGTTCCACTGTAGTCAATTATCTTTATAAACTAGAATATTACTAATAAGGAAGTTCCATATTAGCATTATGAAATAGGTTCATAATTTCCTAGTAAATGCTCTTGCTCTTCCAAGCAGATGTATTTCATAGCTAATAACGCAAAATCAAGAAATGCATCCAAACCAAGAACACATTTTGTTGCTATCTTTTAAGAAAGGAAACATTATTTCTTTTCCCTGGAATTAATTTCTTAACTCACAGCTGTAGTATCTTCCATTTTTCTTTCACCAAACCTAATACAAATTCCACACATATTATGGATCAGAACATAAGCTTTTTTGAACAATCTATATAAACCAGCTGTTTACAAGTTTCCCGTTTTGTTTTATTGGGTAGCTGCAAATGGATTTTTACACAGAGCCAGCGATTCAGAGAGAATTCTCCACAGCCACACGTAGCCCACCGTGTGGTACCATTTTGGAAGAAGAGTGCGTACTGTTTTCGAGACCAGATTTTTTAAAGCAGATGCACAGGACAATAATCTGATACTGAGTACCCAAACGGAGCTGTACATTATCCCATCTTTCAATACTTTTTGCATTATACAGATCATACAAATACTCCGTGCATTTTGAGATTAACATGACCAGTGGATAATGATGTCAGCAGCACTGCAATATTAAAAAATGAGAAAATATTCTCATTGCATTTATTCTCGTTTTGGAGATACAATGCTAGTATCCATTTTAAAATGCTGTATTTGTTACCAGCATACATCTCCATAAGCAACCATTGTTTAAAACACTAAAACATCAGATCAACATATATATATATATGTATATTTGTATATACATGTTATATATTTATATAGAGAGAGTTACATGCTATAGATATCATGATATAAGTTAAATTCATACTGCTTTTGCAAAGGATTTGTGACTTATAATGACAATTTCCTGAATTACATGCATGGTGATTTTTTTCCTGGGCCTATTCCCGATCTTTATGTTCTCCAATCATACAAGCAGAATTGCATTCGATGCACAATAAAATATTAGCCATAAAATCTGAAACAATTCTTACATCTTGATATTACTGTAGTTTAACACGAAAGTAATGCATTCTTCCTTCTCCATTCCCTGAAAACCACAAAACTCCATTAGCCCTCTCAGTACATCTGCAGGAAACAAGGTTGATCATTTTAAAGAAGTATTCTGAAATTATAATAACATAATGGAGGGATTCTGTATGAAAAACAGCAAGGAGGAACTTAATTTCTACAAAGTTAAGTCTCTTGAATAATCATTAAGTGAAAACTTACACAGATTTGAAAATGAACAAACAAGTGAATAAGCATAGTAGCCACGTACTTTATAACTGTCCACCTGGAGTCAGATAACCTGGTGAAGAGGTGAAGAAGAGGAGAAAAGGGAGTTTATGGATGTTGCTAGTCTGTGCTCTACTCTGTCTTAGGTGTCTGTATGTCTCATCTAATGGCTCTACAAGGCAGAGATTGCATGTTCCATTTAGCAGCTGTGCAAACGGAGGCTCAGTGATTTGGTGCAATCTGCTGCTAAGTGGCAGTATTATGATGGGCACCTAAATTTGCAGGCAAGGTCCATTCTTTGGTCCATTACAATATACTTAAAAATTGACCTTTTTGCATATTTAGTTTCCTCAAGGGTGGAAGAGGGCTAGCAGTGCTGCATTAACTATCTCCCAAGGTATGTTAAGGATCGAATGCAATGCGAAACAGCTTTCAAAACTATGTGGAGCTTTACAAAAAACAGGAATGAACAGAGTAAATAGCTATGTTTTATTAGCAATAAAAACCACAACCCATATTCCACAGCAGTTCCTTCTCCCTTTCCTCTCTTTCCATTTGTTCTTTTAATATCTCTCCTCTGATTCACCTCTTCTCTCTATGGTGAAATTCCTTCTTTCTGGCAATTTAAAGTTGCCCAACAGGAGTACTGAGCTTGGACCCTAGAATGTACCCTCTTTCTCTCACCCTTTTTAATCTTCAACTCACTGTAACAGGGCTTTGCTCCCTCCACTCCACTGGACCACCAGTTTCTTCACAAACACTTTTGATGTCTTTGCCCCAATTAGGAAAAATGCATCCCCTCCTCTGGGGGATGATTGTATGAGCAGAATGAAACCTGGCATCCTTGTTCAGTCAACAACTTGAACAACTATCCTTGGCCAATGAACACGGCTTTGGTAAGGTCATCAATGACCTTTTATTGGCAAAATCCAGTGGACATGTTTCAAACTTCATCTTACTTAAGTTCTTTCATCCTTACTTAAGTTTTTAAGTGGGGAATTCCCTCTTGGAACCAATCGCCCTTCCAAGTGAAGCTGATACCAGTGTTTCCTGATTTTCCTCCTAAAGCTCTGGCAGTTTCTTAGTCTCCTTCACAGGCTCTTTTTCTTCTAGCTGCTTCTAGGTTCTCTCTGTCTTGAGCCACTTGTTTGTCACTCCACACCAGTAATGAGCTACCCAAAATGTGGCACTATATTGGGTTTGGGCTAAGTTCTGTAGCAGACTGTAATCTTTGGATGTGAGGAATCACCCAAACCCAGCCTTTGGTGGAAGAGTTAGCGTTCTCTGAAAGCAAGACATTGGTATCATGCCCATTTACGTGGTTCCCCCCACCTCCCTTGTCCTAGTCTGCCCAGCACTGACCTAGAAGACGTCCTATGGCCACAGTATGCAGAGAACTGGTGGTGACAAGGGGCATCCCATTCATCTCCAAAATAATGATAACAGTGCTTTCCTGGGGATGTGATTTTGAGAATGAACAAGTATTTTTGAACTTTGAAGTGTTGGACAAATGTAAAGGTTAAAAGATTAGGAAGTTGTCTCTGTGTTGTTCCTTCACAAATGTGCCTGGAGTATAATAATTTAATGACTGAAAGAAAATCTTCAGTTTTCTCAATGATAATTTTTGGTTCAATAAAGTGGATAACCTAAATGGGAGGAATTCATATTATTTTCCATGGAATTCAGTTAAGTTACTTTCATCTTGAATCAAAAAAGGATGACCTTTTTACAACTCTGTTTCCTGAATTCATCCTGAGGTTGAAAACCGTGCTCACCTCTGCTCTGTCGTTTCCCTGGATGCCACGTGAACTTGTGGCTTCTGTTCTCACCTCTGTGCTGCTGACTGGAACTATTGCCATCTGGCTTTTGTTCCCACAAATTCTCAAAATTGTTCTCATCAAGGTGACCAAAGCTTCCTTTCTGCTGAATCCAGTCGACACCTTGCGCCCTTACCTTATTTGACCAACTTGGCAGCATCTGACACAGTTGACCAACCCTCCTCATTGAAATTTTGCTTAGCTTGGCACCTGCGACATTGCACTCTCCTGATTTTCCTTCACATTAAAAAAAAAAAATTTCCCCTGATTCCTTTTCTGTATTAATTTTCTCTTGGGGTTCTGTCCTGGGCTTTTCTTTTTCTCTCTGTACGTTCACTACCTGGGCTGTCTCATGCACTTTAAGACTCTTACTTATGATCTATGTTGGTTAAGCTCAAATTTCTTCTCCAGTCCAGACCAGTCTTTGGGGTTTCACACCCAAATAATTAACTGTCTTCTTGACAAAACCAGTTCAATGTTCACAGTTTAAACCCAACATGTTCAAGATCGAACCGTCATCTTTCCCCACCCCAGCTACTCCTCCTGTTGGATTCCCAGTTTAATGAACAGGCCCACGTAGACATTAGAGAAGACACCAGCCGAGGTGTCCTAAGCAGTAGGAACAGAATTCAGAGCTTCTGCACAGTCTGCTGCTTTCACCTGGACTCCTTCCTCCGCACCCCAACCCCTGCTACTCGGCCAACTTTGCTCAGTTCATTCCTACTAATCCTGAGGTTTCTAATTTAGATGTAACCCTCGTTCTGGAAAACCTCCCTGACCCTCAAAATCTGTGTAGAAAAGTACTTCTCTCAAGTGTTTTGTCAGAAATCGGTTATTGATATGTTTCTGTCATAGATGCTTGTCAGATTTTATTGTAATTAAAAGGATGTCCGTCTTCCTCACTAGGTTTTAAGCTCCATAAAATCCGGGATCGTATCTAGTGAGCTCAAGTCCTAACACGAGGCCGGGAGTGAGCAGTTCTCAGGAAATCACGTGGGCTAAGCACTTAAATCAGAAGGTACTTGCCTCTGAACCCTACCTGGGCCGCTATCCTGTAGCCTGAAGCACTTTTTTGCACTTATTTTTTTAAAATCTATCTTCCTCATGGGCTGTGACCAGTTCGAGGGCAGAGGCTATGACTGATTCATATTTTTATGTCCCAGGGCCTAGGATAGCACCCAACACAAATGGGCGCATGAGTAAATGACACAGGGAAAGGAACCCGAGTAATCATCTGGCCTGTTATTTCCTTACTTGTGTTTCAAGGAGCCCTAATCCCATAAGACATTTTACATTTGGGGTTGGCAAACTTTTTCCTGTAAAGAGCCAAATAGTAAATATTTCAGGCATTGTGGACCCTCCATTGTTGATTTTTTTTTCCAACTCCCTAATTTTGTAGAGGAAACCAGACCCAAGGAAGAAAAAGAATTTTCCCAACGTCACAAGTTTATTTCAGAATCGGCAGCGAATCGCCGAATTCCAGACTCTCACTGCAATGTTTGTCTTTACGAAAACGGTCACCTTTGTTACAGATATCTAGCTTGCCCCGCGACTGCCAACCTCAGTGCCTCCTTCTATGAAGACGTGCCCAGCCCCTATCTGTGCCCCAGCAGGCTGCCTTCTGGATTTTTGCCCAGTTGCAACTTTCTGCTTTTCTGTCTAGCAAAGGAAGCCAATTGACTGCTTGACTGTCAGAATGATTATTTATTTCCTCATTCATTCATTTTTTTCTTTCAATAAATGTATTTAGCTGGCACTAGCAAACCAAACTGCTGCCGTCTCATATTTGTTAAATATTCATTAAGTCTCCACATGTTACTATGTCTTTTCTTTTTAAAGAAATGTTAGAAATCTTTAATAGCGTTATTGTCATCTTGCTGTAGACAAGTGTCTGTTACCTTTTTAGATCCTGACAACCCAGGCCGAGGTGACCGTGTTCAGTTCCTAGTGGGGAAATGTATCTGTTTTCTTGGCAAGGATGTAAGAATGCACAATGGAGAAAGGATTTCTAATTTCTGGGACTGAGAACAGCTTAGTCTCCTAGACACTCGTGACTTGCTCGAGAGATGTGGGCGATGTTTGATTCTGTTCCCATCAGCTATGGGTTACAGAAGTGAAGTAACACATTAGCATTAAATGACTTCAGGAATTTTCACTGAGTTAAATCCTATGTAAAACATCACGGCAACATATTTCACTTTATACATTGTGTCAATTATTTTTTGAAAGGACAGAAGCAAATATGTGCCACTTGGTGTTTTTCTGTCTTCCTAACCTCTTCTTTGCTCCTCACACTGCCCATCAGTATCCTAATGCTGGGCTCCCTCCCCACCTAGCAAACGCAGAACCCCAAAGCCTCCTTTTCACCCTCTCCAGCGATGGTTGATAGCTGCTTCAGGGTGTGTCTGTTTATCTATCCATCTATCTAACTATCTATCGTCTCATGATTAACAAGAGATAAGATCCAGAGTCAAACTTCCTAAGCTTAAATTCTTATCCCAGCTACATGATTCTAAGCAGATTATTCAACTTCTGTATTTCTCAGTAATCTCATCTATAAAATGGGGATAATATTAAAGCCTTACATCTAGGGTTGTTGTAGGATTAAATGAGATGATACACACAAAATGCTGGGATCAGCATCTAATTTGTAGTAGCACTCATTAAGTGTTAGCTATTTATTATGACTGTTGTAGTTAATGTGATTATTGTTACTTCTTAATATTAAGAAGGAAGTTCTAGGTCTATTATGAAACAAAAAAGAAGATAAACCCTAGACAGAAGCTAAGAGAACAGTAGTAGAAAAAGTAGGTGTATCTAGGTCACCAGGAAGCAAACAAAAGGAAAAAGCTTCAGACCACATTTTTTTTTTCCTCCAATCAAATCACAAGAGGCTGCAGCCTGGCCTTCCAGCAAGCCCCATCTTTGGGTTTTCCCACACACAGGGATTAAATTCTGTAGCTGGAGAATACTAATTTGAGGAATTCTATGGTTAAGAAAGCTTCTGAGGACTAATTTAGTTAACTCACTACTATGCTTAACATTACTTCTATGGGGAAATATATTGCAGAATATAAACAAACCAGACTAGAAGAACACTTTTGAAATGAGACCCATCAGCAAACTAGGACAGCCAATTGGGTACATTTCTGGAGGAGAAGAAAGGAAGGTAGGTGCCATTTAGATGGTTATGGTCTTGCCACCATCATGCTAGATGTTTTCTTCAGCTTGAATTCAACATGAATTTTAAAATGTTAATTCAATTTCAAATGAGAGTGGAAGTAATGTCTTCACTAAACTTTGTAATTGAAATACTTCATTATATTTGTCTTTCTAATGGGATAAAAAAAAACTTTAAATTTTCTTCAAATTAGAATTCTTATAGTATATAGTACATTTGACATTATAATGAAAATCAAGAAATATTTCCAATTTTAAAGACATGAGAAAAGGAATAAAATAAAAATAATGATTATCAATCTTTGCAGAATAATCTAAGGAAATAATTATTCCAAAAGTGTACAATTACAGCTGATGGTGAGTGCTATACAAGGGAAATTGTTGTTCTTAATTTTTTTCAGATTTTACTTTTAGAAAAATTATAATTTAACTTTTTTGGGTTATAATATCTTGACATTTACCTGATATAAAAATAGTATACTTAAAAAAAGATTTATTGAGATGTCAGAAGTTTAATCTTTTCAATTATTTCTAATTTTTTGCAGATAATAATAAAACACTATGGAATATTGGGGTAGAATATCTTTTGTAAGCCAATAGTAGCTCATGAGCTGTCTCAATCATTTTTTGTGTATTACTGAAATATGTTTATTCACTATATCCCATTGAGTAGATGCAGATAGGATGTGTTAGATTGTGTTTCTGAAATGGGAACACTAAATCAACCGACAGCAAATCCATTACAGCAGAATAGCCTTTGGAGTTACAATCCCTGAGTTACACCTTGACAAGGGCTCTTCCACTGTGGTAGCCAGCCTCCAAGATGGCCTCCAATGATCCTTGTCTCCTGGTATTTACGCCCTTATGTTAATTCCTCATATAACGAATAGAGTTGACCTGTATAGCAAATAGGATACAGGCATACCTCAGGGATATTGCAGGTTTGGTTCCAGATGACCGCAATAAAGTGAACACATCAATAAAGTGAGTCACATGACTTTTTTTGGTTTCCTAGGGCATATAAAAGTTATATGTATACTATACTGTAGTCTATTAAGCGTGCAATAGCATTATGTCTAAAAAGCCAATGTATATACCTTAATTTACAAATACTTAATTGCTTAAAAAATGCTAACCATCATCCAACAATGCAGGATTGCACAAACCTTCAATTTGTAAAAAAAAAAAAAAAAAAAAAAGCAATATAGTGAAGGATAATAAAATGAGGTCTGCCTATATTGTGGAAATGACAGAATGTAAGTTCTAAGTCTAGGTCATAGACACTGAAGCTTCTATCCCATTCTTTTGTATCACTTGCTGTGGAAAAAGTTAGCTCTTACATTGTGTGGAAACTCAAGCAGTCCTATGATGAGATCCACGTTCCAAGGAGCTCCTCAGGCTTGACAGACCCGGAGTCAGAACCACCATCTACACCATGTCTGAACTCCTGCGAAGTTTGGAGAAATTTGTTACACAGCCAGAGATAGCTAACAACGTCCTCCATCTTCAAGAGCCCTTGATCCTGAAATCCTTTTCTCCCCACCATTCTGCAAAGTAGAAAAACAAATTGACTCTTGGATGTAGTAACATGGATGAACAATCTAAATAAATAATTGTCTATGATAAAGTACTTTTCTCTTCAGCTGTTTAATAGCATATCTTATGTACACCCACCACAATATCATTGTGTGATTACCTACTTTAAGATTTTTGGAAGAAGTGTAAGACAGTATCAAATAGGTTTAAAATGCTATCAGCCTCTGAATAAATGCCTTACCATTTTGAACTATTTTTTTAATTGGCCACCAAAAAGTAAAAATAGAAAAGAATTTTGTAAGTAATTTGATTATTTTCTCCAAATCTCTTCTGACCTCTCTGGAACCATTTAAAACAATTAGTATTTCAAGGTTTCAAATTTCAGCATTTCATATATATATATATATAAAACTATATATAATTTTCATTCAATAATTGCTATATTTCCTTCGCTTGTCATCTTCCTCTGTACCCAGGGTTAAAGCATCTCATGTATTGATTGCTCTGTTACTTGTTTTGTTATAGAAAGGTATTTCAATAGAATGTTTAGAAATATTCCTAATGTGTATGTAAATTTACACTATTTTCTGATCACAACTGCCAGAATGACAGCCTTTCAAAGTCAGCAATTTATCTATAAATACAAATTTCCCAATAGAAGCAGTCTCACAGTTTTCAGCAATTTATTGTTATTAATACCATTGCAAAGTATTTTTAGAACATATTCTAGAGCATAAGCAAGCTTATTCTTAGGGAAGTTATAATTTGAAGTATGATAAGACAAACAAACAGAAAACAATATAAAGGATTGCTAAGGTGAGGAAGGAATGTTCTCCAAAAAGAAAAACAATTAAAAGGCACCAAGTGAAGATGCAAAAAGGGATTGAGCAAGCTGGTTGGTACTCCTCTTACAGGTGAGACTTTTGCTTGAGAGAACATTGAGGATGAAAAGCTGAATGTCTCCCATTTCAATAGTTGATCATTTTCTCCATCCTTTGTCTGACCCAGAAAAGCAACTTAAAACAGACAGGAAAATAAAAACCGAGGGTTCTGATGATGGACCTGTTTTACTTGGGCAAAGCACCTAGGTAAACTATCATTCTTTTTTTTTTTTTAATCTCTAAAGTAAAGGCTGGTGAATGATGCAGTTTATTGCTTTCAACACATCAGTTATATAACGATTAATGGTACATGAGGCAGGTAAATAAGAAAAACCTAGCCAAAACAAAATGAAACCTTTTTGAGATTTTTAAAAAAGGGCTTTTCACTTCCAATAAATGTAAGGCATTACAAAAGGACCAGTTAAATTTATCAGCACCCAACTAGATCATCTGTTATTCTAGAGTCTAGATTGAGCAAATCCAGAAAGTCCCCAGGCTCTTAGTTTAGGTTGCTTTAAATTTAACAACAAATAAGAGTTTCAGGTTTCAAGATGATAAAGAAAGTGTGTAAGTGTGTGTGATATAATAAATGGCTGATTATTAGATTGGGAAAAGAAAAATTGTTCTGATTAGTAACTATTTCCACTCTTAGGATTTAATTTTGGCCATAAAATGCTGACATCTGTAATATTTTACCTAAAGTTTGCCTCCAAACTTGTGATAAAGACCAAAAACATAGACTCAGATGAGTACGAGTATGTAAAAGGAGGCAAACCGAAGGCTTGCTTAATAAAAATACAAAAAAGTATAATGACGAAAAGTAAAAATACAGCCAGCCAACGTGAAAGGCAGTGCCTTATCTATATATTAATAATGCCATGGGTTTAGGACTTTAGGAGCAAGATAAATACATTCTGAGGTTTCACTCTGTAATATACAGACACAGTTACACTGAAGTGCAGAACTGGGAATCAGAGGCCAGGTTCCCAATCTTTTCCCCATCACAGTATTAGGCAGCTACCTGGCCACCGATCCCCTCCCCTTCCCCACTCAGGGAGACCCACACAAAGGAGCACTTGGAAACAGAGCAGGGCTGCCTTCGTCCCATAAAGATGATGGCAGATTTCCCAAGAATTGCACTTAGTGTTAGAGAAAACCAAGGATGAAGGATGCCTTAAAAAAGAAAATCCACAAAGAGATATGTGACCCTCCCCTCGGCTCTGGGCGCTAGAGAGAAGAGATACAAAGATCTAGTTATTCAGACATTAAAACAAACACATGTACAACACTGATAAGCATTTTGCTCAAAGGGAGAAAAGAACAGGAAGGGCTGAAAGTCTCCACACAGACCAATCTGTTAGATGAAAACATATTTCCTTTTTTCTTCTGGTCTCCTCTATGAGACAGTGTACAAAGTGCTCATTTATATTTTCTTTGTTTTCATCCCAAAGCTAGAAGATCAAAGAGTTAATAAAACCTCCTTGCTATAGAAGGTCATTACAAAACTAAATGCAGCAATTCAAAGTGGAAAATAGAATGAATGCCGAGGAGATGTTTAACGAAGTAACATTCTAGATGTATTCTTTGAAGAACATTTGCAGACTCGTTTGATTGCTTTAGAGCGTGCAGGGCACAATGCGTCCTGCGCGCAGAGCGAGCGTTGACTGATGGTTGTGTCCTGAGGCACCACGGCCAGGCCACTTGGAATCACAAGTACATTTGATAGAGAATTACCTGCTACGGTGGAAACATTCATGAGTATTTTACATAGCAAAATGGTATTAAAAACTTCCGTCTTCTTTCCCCCTGAAGCCTAATTAAATGTCCAAACATAAGACATGAGTCTATTCATTTAAAAAATAATTTGAAGCACTAGTTTTCCAAGAACTGACGTAGTTGGATGCCATGATGAGAGATTAGCTTGATGTTTCCCATTAGCTGTTGAGAGCCTTCTTTTTTCTTTTTCTTCTTTTTTGTCCTTCTTTAGTGCTGACATCCTTAGAATGAGAGAAAATACAGAATATAGACAGGCAGTCTGGAAAATTGTCAATATTGCCATGTTGATTTATTCAAAAGAGACAGGCTGGTGCACTGGCCTTGCATTTCAATGTGACATGTCAGAATTTGCCATCCACTGTAGCCCTTGAATCTCAGCACTAGGATCCATTAGGTTTCTTCCTAAAAAAAAAAAAAAAAAAAAAAACAAAAGAAGAAGAGGAGCAGAACAGTCTAGAACATCAGAAGTGACCATCCTGCCGGTGCGGCCACAGCTACCTGGCGACATGGCGGCTGATGACTGAGGTTATTTAGAGTCTCTGACTGAGGTACAATCAAACAGTTATTGTTTCACTATTTAAAAACTTGGGAGATATAGGTTGTTTTCATTTTGAGGACGAGGGAGTTCTTTCCTAAGATAATCTGGGGGGTAGATTGGAAAACTGGCAAAACTAGGTGTTCAGATAATGATTCCACTCAGAAGGGGAGTATAATTAAGTAACAACATAGGAATGTAAAGATATGAGATTAAGCAGTGAAACTTTTTAATCATTTGGGGCAAATAATTGACCTATTTCATCATAAAATGAAACTGGAAGTACCGTTGAATGTTGTGCCGATGCCAAGTCTATTTTTTTTTTCCTTTTTGCATCAGTGGTGCATGTCACCTTCCTGCAAGGCAACCAGTTTGCAGATCTGGCCAGAGGGAAAAACACTGGACAACAAAATGAAAAGGAGGCGTAAGTCAGCCCAGATCTCTGAACCCTAGGAAAGGCAACTTCCCTCCAGCTCATGAAAGAGGACGATTGTGCTCAGTACCACTTATCCGGTGCCAACAATCTGGTAAGCCCTCTATTCAGCACTACACCAAGGCTACGGCAAGGTGACCCGGAGGTTGGGGCCGAGGTCAGGGAAAGGGCACTGCCTGAAAAATGAAACTAGTCAAAAGGAAAGAATCCTAGGAATGGGTGAGGTTAGTCACCCACAAAAGTAGCCCAATCCAAGAATGGCATAGAAAATCATTTTTTAATGAACCCAAAGCTCTAACTCTCTTAAATAATCTTGCAGCTCCTTGCAGACTGGTGCTAGGATGCTCTGAAGCATGATCATAGCAATTAGCACTTCAACACTAAAATTCCTAGACTTCCTCGACCCCTTCATCTCTTCTTTTCAGGTTCCCAAATTCTCTCCTCGTTTCTCTTCCCCTCTTTCCACCACCACCTCACTTTCAAAACTAAAGACCAGACACCAGGTATAAAGACACCACAACCTTGTCATTTGAAACCCTCTCCGAACGCTGGTCAGCTTTCCCTTCCCCACAATATTCCTGGTACCTCCCCAGAGTGGCAGAGTGTTGAATACACGGATATGTACACGATAACCATGAGCTGGTCATGGAATGCCATGGGTACCCATTTTAAGCAAGCTCTTTCAAGGTTAAAGGAACCTTAATGCTTGGAATATTTATTTGCCCTTGCATAGCTTTTCTTACCTCATGTGATGCATATGAGTACTTACATGGTGCCTGTTACAAAGAGAGGCTGCAGGATGAAGGAACACGGGCTTAGGGTTACTTATTTTCAGCCTTCTGAATTAAAAAAATAAAAATCAATGACATTTCTTCCCCTAGATGGCAAGATAAAAACATTTCACAAATACAACTATATTACTTTGAAGATGTGAAAAGACTAGATTAACTTTGAAAAGGATTTTTATTTTAAATTGGTGGCCAGAGCTGATATGTGCAACTAAAATGGTTACTATTCATCTGGTTTCTTTTTCTAAGAAACCCCAAAATCATAAAGTTAGGAAGTATTTGATTACTTTTCTCTTCAGTGCATAGGATGAAGAGGGAGATTTCAAGTTCTTTTTGTTTCATATTTGTTTTCAAGAATTCATATAAGGAAGTCAATTTTATACAAAATAATTTCATAAAATTACTTTTAAGAGAGTCAGTTTCCATAGATCATTTTCAGTAGGTCATATAATATAAGTCTTTTAATATGAGCTCCTTACTTGTATTAGTGCATTATAAATTATTTATCTTGAAAAAATACATTAAAAACAGAATTAGAGTGTCTGGTTTATATAGCTCACAGCATTACGTTAAAATAGTAAAATGCATGTTATACAGAGAGAAATGTAAATGTGGCCTAAAAGAACATTTTGAGTCAGTTTCACATTAAACATTGAATAGAAAAGTTGACTTATCTTAAAATAAAGCAAGTCACTACATCACTCTGCTACAAGCAAACATTTCGTTTGTAAATAAGGATGAACTGACAGTGCTTGAAAGTATAGTTCATCAAAATCACAACAAGAAACCAAATATTATGAACATGTAAAATTCCATGTTTATTTAATATCCATTACATAGCCGGTTCATTGAAACCAGGCTTTGTAAAGACAAATAACATTTCTGATGAGCATAAACAATATCATATAGTTGAAATTCATCCTGTATTTTCACATGAATAAAGACGTCATTACACAAGAGTTCCAACAATAAAGACCTTGCTGTGGATTGGTGTGGCATCTCTCAGCGCTTCCAGGCAGCACCAGCCCCCAGCTCAGCAGCTCTGCTTCAAGGGGCTTGGTGATCAGCAGGTCTGCACTCAGCAGTCATGGACTCTCCCCCCAGTATCTGAGTTGGTGCCCAGTGTGGTCCATGTCATGGGTACCTTCTCGGAGGACACATCCAGAGCTCAGGAAGGGTATTCCTAGGACAAAAAAATAACAAAACAAAGTGGAAAAACTAAAGGCAATATGCAGACAATGTAAAAAGGCTCACTCTGGTCAAGGAGAAGGATGAGTGTTATGCTTTGTGAACATCAATGATTATATGTTATAGTTACATGTATTTATTAAAGTTTACTATGTGCCAGGCACACTGTTAAGCACTTTTTAAAAATTTACCACCTTATAAAATGGTCATTAGAATACTTTAAAATAAGCACTATAATTATTTCTGTTTTATAAATAGAGAAACTAAGCTTGACAGACGTCAAGAAAATTAAACGTGATTCATAATAAGTAGTAAAACCAGGATGTCCTTTGTGGTATCAAACAGTGCAGGCAGGACCGGTAGCTCCCTATGGCTAACATCATGGATGAGCTGATGGCTTCCTCAAAGCCATTCATAGCCCTTTTTTTGCATTGCTTGTCTTAATTATGGAGGCTGGAAAACTAAAATTCTTGATATTCTAAAAAGACTTCTTTCTGTCTCACTGGTAAAATTTTTATTTTTCTTCCAATTTTTATAATCCAGACCACAACACAACTCTCCTTGCTCCTAGGAGTAACCATGTGATAGATTCTGACCAAGGAGATGTAAGATGAAATTGGTAGCTGGGGCTTAGCAGAATTTTTTTTTAAGAGATAGACTCAGTTGTACAGCAGATCTCTAGTTATGAGGATAGATTTCATGTTAAGTGTTCTAACCACAAGAAAAAAAGAAAGAAAGAAAGAAGAAAGAAAGAAAGAAAGAAAGAAAGAGAGAAAGAGAGACAGGAAGGAAGGAAGGAAGGAAAAGTGAAAGAAGAGAAAAAGGAAAAAGACTCCTGATCTCTTCACGCCCTCATCCTTCTTCTTTACCTATCCCAGGTTATCCATCCTCAGATTTGTTGATACATAAGGGGGAAAAATCCTTTCTGCTAAGCCACGTTAATTTGATACTTGTGGCTGGCTATACTGATTACCTAAAACTGCTTTTTGAAGTTTTATGACTTATTGAGGGAGTGAGAGCAATAATCAGTAGAATTTGTCAAATAAACGGATAAATGATTGAGTCATATATCTTAATTGTGGGGTATGCTGTACCGTATTTCTACAATGAAATTAATGTCGGGTGAGTTTCCTTTCATATGGATGCTAAATACTAGCACATCTGAAATAGCTATCAGTTCTCCTTGCTATAAGAATGCAGGTTAAAAAATAGGATAAGCCCTCTGGCTTATGTGCACAGAAAGACGGCTCTAGCCCTGATCAGAGAGCTCCAAAATCCAGAACTGAATTCACTGTTGGGCCTGGCAGAGAAGGGGAGGAGAAAATTCAGGAGGGAAAATAAGAAATTTTTGGAGAAGATAAGATACTCAGGTTAAATTTTTTCTATTAAGTTGAACAAAACCCACTTTCTAATTCCACTCCCTGTGTTAACGACTGAAATCCCATCTTCAGTGCTCTCTGCAGGTGTGATCTTAGATAAGGCTGTTTCACCTCTCTGAGATTACCAGTTGTGTTCAACCATAAAGTCAACATTTTGCAACCCATCTCATAGGATTGCTTTTAGGATTAATTAAAACAAAGAATGTGAATTGCCTAGTACTGTGCCTGACATATAGAATGCAGTTAACAGACTTTAATCCCCTCCCCCCCACAACCCACTTCCCCATCACTCAACCCGTTTGACGGAAGGATGACTTCAAAGACTGCTGTCTAATCTTTGAAAGCATTCTTCTTTTTCTTATTTCATAGTCCCATCACCTACAAAGACAACATTTGGCTGGACACAGATATTAATGAAAGAAATGCCTCCTACCTAAGACATAAGCTTTCTGAAGACAGTAACTGTGTCTTATCAGTGTTTATGTTCCTCAGAAACTTAAGTTGCTAAAGATTTTCCAGGATATCTGAACAGAAAAGAATTTCTGAACCCACTGTATTAAAATGTTATGATTTATCAGTTCAAATGACTCATCTTTTTAAGGTACAATCTTGTCAGTATTTACTATTCATTATGCACAATGCTTGAAGACCTATAAAGCAATTGTGAGCCAAAGCACCTCATTTATGGATGATAATATGAAGGTGTAAAAAAAGCAGAAAACAAAAAATATCCTCTAATATAACGGTTGTTTACTGTGAACGATTCCCTGTGCTAGGCGCCATCATACATCATTGCTAATCCTCTCCACAACTCTGCAAAATGAGGGTTATAAGCCCCGTATTACAGAAAGGAAAGCCAAGGGTCAGAGACTTGACTGGCACTGATGAATAAGTGAATTCAAAGTGCCTTAACTGAAGTTTGCCTTCAGATCTCTCAGATTCTAGTGTTTGAGCTCTGTGCGTTCCACATACTGCATCCCAGAAGATGAGCAGATTATGAATTTCTGGGACCCAAAAGTCGAGAAAATCATATCTCTAGTTTGGTTTTGGAAACTTAGTTATTCAGATCTATAACATCAACATTATTTATCCCTAGTAAAAAACAATAATAATGTCTAATATTACCATTGCAGCATATAAAGATCTCATTTAATTTTCACCCCATTTCTGTGAGGTACATATTATGACCTTCTTATAAAAATAGATGTTGAAAGTTAAGCAGAGAAATGGTTTTTCCCAAGTAACAGACCTTAGACTCACACCCTGACCCCATCGCCTAGTCGAGTTCCTTTTTCCACGCTGCCACATTTTGCTCCCCATGCTGCTCTGCTTAAATTTCAGTGAAAAAGGACAAAGGTAGGGATGAGGACATGGAATAATTACCATCTCTAGTCTTTCTTCCTTCCACTATCTAAAGTGCTTTCTGGTGAACAAAGATTTTTTTTTTTTTCAAACAAGGTGTCTTCTGAGAAGGGATTCTGATAAAGCATGGATTCAATAAAGCAAGTCTTCCCACTGAGCATAGTTGATCAAGTATTAGAGTGATTTTATAAAGGTCCTTAGTTCAGGCTTGGTTTTCAGCGTGTCCTTTTTCTCTTCCTTAACGTCTGCTCTCATGCAAGTAGTGAGTCATCACTTTACGAGCTAGAATAGCCCTGGGGTATTTAACAGGTGCTGGAACTCATGTCTAGGTCACCAGTTCAGATCCAAAGATATACGGTTCTCTGTTCTTCAAACCTGTGGCTTCAAGCAGTAGGAACAGACCAATATCTTTAAAGTAGTTTATTGTACCACAAAACCATTCTTACCTACTTTGATTTAGAGGTACTGGTGAGAAATCAACTAGCATTGTTAGCACTGAGTACTAGCAGGGCGGTAACCATCATTCATTCCACTGACACACAGTATGTCTCTTATGCTGTCTAGAAGTGAGACAGCTGGATGTAAGCAACCAAGTGAAGTGGGATAGCATGTATTCCTTTTAAAAATTCAATTTGAGTTTGGAAAAGGTGGAATTAGGGTGAGCAGCAGAAAGAGCAGCAAGGAATAGTTGACAAAGAAGGAAGATAATAATGAGCCAAGTTTGAACTACATTAGATCAGAAAGAATGATGAAATGAATCAAAAGCTAAACGTAGGAAGGAGGGTCACATGCCCAATATATCAACTTTGCAAACTGGAGAACCTGGGACAGTAAAGCAGAAAGTCAGTTAATTCCACACTCAGTTATTCTTGATTAGCTTTTTGATGATCTTTAAATATTTTAAAACATTGTCTTCAGGTATTATTAAGGAAAGATGCCTGGGTCTGGAAGACTCAATAATATTTACAGATCCTATCCTGGTTCTTGGAGTAAGCCAAAGATGTAAAGGTGTCCTTTACAGCCTAGTGCTTGTAAAGACTTCTTTCTGTTTGGTTGTGCCATACCTTGCATATTTCTCATTTTATTCCTTCTTGAAACCCTGTTTACAATTGTGAAATGCCATATTAGCAGGAGGAAGCACTTTAATTTCACTGTTCTCTCTAACGAATGTTTACTAATTTAATCTTTGCAACACACCTCTGAAATAAAATCTACTCTTACCCCCATTTTATAGATGAGGAAACTGGCATAGAGAGAGCTGGCAGCTTTCCAAGGTCATGGAGATAATTAACCAGTGAGGCTACGACTCAAACTCAGGCTGTTTTCTCCAAGTCCTTACTCTTAACCACTACGCCATATTTAAAGCAGTTAAAATATTTAATGCAGTTAAAATATTTTATCATCTTTTAAGAATAAAACTTAAGTTACAAACAAAGCTATAGGTATGTGTCCAAATATTTAGTGATTGTATAACTGAGCTGAAAAATAAAATAGTGTTTTATTCAGAAACTATGATTTAATTCCTAATCTACTTAGGTGTGCAAATCATATTTTTAGAAATAAAAAGAATGTAATTTTATCTACAAAATTATAATAATTATTACTCAAGAGACTCCTATACTCCTACCATCATTTCTGGCACTGTAAACATTGTTTGTATTAATGAAAATGCTGGTTCGGTTGGTGGCATTTCAAACAAGGAAGCAGAGGCTGTACTTCCAACCTGAACATAAACATAATTGGAAAAAGTGATGATGAACTAAAGTATATTTACACAAGCATTTGAAATAATGGCTCATGAGTCCTGTAGAACATTTTTTCCCTTTTAAAACAATCATACACAGAACCCTACTGGTTCAATTCTTGGCATCTTATTCATGCTATAAATCTCCCTGCTGGATAGGAAATCTAGTCCATATCGCCACCATTTTTCAACTCTAGCGCATCTCCCTTGCTGAGTACTTAGATGAAATAAGATGTAAGGATTTCTCAATTTGTTTCATTCTTTTTTGATATTAGAATTTCAACCAGTGGCAACTAGAATGACAAACTCCTAAACTTTATGTAATAGTGTGGAAGGGTGTGATGGGAGTGTGTGTGGGTATGTGTGCATGGTTTATGCATGTGCCCAGCCAGAGACCACTGCAATGATGACAAAAATTTGAGACTAGAGACTGGTAAATATACATTCTCTAAGAAAAACGCAAATTAAAAATGAGGTGGACTTTCCCTCAATTGCATATTTATTTAATCAGTCAAAGTCATATAAAACCCAACCTCATTTCAGGCTTCTTGAGAAGTAAACCAAAAAATGATTAAACATCTCTGATAAAAGTGTGCAGATATGGCTGGAATTCTAAACATCACAGATGAAAAAGAAAAGAAACTTCCTACGCTTCAAAATACAGCAAAAACAAATCTCAAACCTATTCTGACCAAAAATCATTTCCAGACGATCTAGTGAGTAAAGTGTGAATGTATCAGCCTGAAGCTTTTCTGAAGTTTTCCTGAAAGTTGCACATTCAAGTTTCCATCTGTGGCCCTACTAGAAGCATGAAATTTCCATCTGTATGTGTGTGTATGTCTGTGTGTGTGTATATATATATGTGTGTATATATATATATGTGTATATATATATATCCCAGACATATACCCTCCAAGAAGATACCAGCATAAAGTACAATGGGGCAGTGGTTCTCAAAATGTGATTCCAGAACGGGAGTTCCCATGAAAATCCTCCACATAGCCTGTGGATGGAGGCTGATCAGCGGCCGTGGTCATCCTCTTTGTTCTGGTATAAGTGAATAATTTACGCATGATACATAGTAAAATTAGATGTCAGCTCATTAATGGCTCGTCAAAGAGAACACTAATTCTGATGACTTACTTTAATGGGTACGGCTGAAATAGGAGGAGTAGGCAGTGGATTCTTGGCTCTATCTGAGTGTCCCAAAGATTGAAATATTTTTGCAGTCTTATTCGGGGTCACTGGTTTCTATGGCATCCTGAGACTTCCAGACTACTGAAGATTTCCAGACAACTGTATTCTACCAGAAAAAAAAGTTTACCCATGCTAAAGGAGGGAGGTTTCAAATGACTATTCGGGTGTAATTGGAATGACTTCTCTTACTCTTGAGCTTTAACCATCCCCACCACTGTGGTACCTCCCCAAAGTGAGCATGGTTCATAAAGTCTTCAGCCTGCCCTTTGGCACATTAACATATTCTTCCCAATCTCACAATGGTAGCACCTTAAGGGAAATAATTATGGCCTTTTCCCCTTTTCATTTTTCTTTTTTTGTATCCTGAGTGCCTGAGTCTGCTCCATAGAGTCATCTTGAATGAACGCATGCAGATACCTGAAGTAGATGCTTTGCTGTTCAGTGATCCTTGATTACCTACATGTAAAATTACTATCATAAGGAAAGTAAAAAACATAATCCTAATGCTTTTTAGAAATGTTCAGCCACCTCACACCATGCCAAAATGTCTCCTTGTATAAAGGGCGGCCCCATGACAACCTCACTACTCTGCATCATCATTTGCAAGGGAACTTTCACGTCATTGTCTCCCTGCCTCAGGTATACGATGCTATATTAAAACCCCTCTCTCAACCCCAAGCTTTAGTTCCCTGAAGCTTAGGTGTCATTACCAATTCCATGCTGTTTTGTAATAGCACCTAGACTATAGGGCTCAAGCATCTTACAACATGCTCTTTCATGAGCACCCATGTTTTGGAGAAAACGACCCGTTTGTCACCATTCAGGGCTCCTAATGTCAGGTCACTTCTCTGCTAGTACCTTTCCGGCCACCAGAGGTTGTGGAGGAGAAATACTGTGAAAAGACTATTTAAGTCTGATCACTGAAGCAATTAAACAATGCATCAGATTAAAGTGATATCACTAACCTAATAAATTAGACTTCTTAAAGGACTGGAGGAGAGAAAAAAAATTGATGAACTTTGACTTCAAATTTGAGTTTTTGAGATATCTACCTCGGAACTTAACATTTCCAACTTGCATCTTTCTGTACTTTCGCATAATTATTCCTTCTATGTGAAATGTTCTTGCTCCCTCCAAATTCAGTCTTCTGGGACCATCTCCAATATGACTCCTCTGTGAAATCTTTCCCAATTGTGTCATTAAAACATGTGCTTGTAATTAATTTCTTACACACATTTCTCCTTGGTCAAATTCTAAGGCCTGTGTCGTGTTCATCTACATTTATCTACATGTCTCGGTAACATTGAGTGTCTGATTAGTGTATATTAGATACTCAGCCAACATTATGTTCAATGTAAATAATTGAGTGCAACACCTCTCAGAGATTTCAGCTCCTTCTCCCTAAAATAGAATGTAGAATTAAGCCACGAAAAAGAAAGTCACCTTAAAATTTGTTATGTTTAAATTATTATTTAAAAAATCCACTCATCAAGGATGGATGAAAGAAAGAAAAATTTCCCCTTTGGCCTTACATCCTTGTCCTTTCAGAGTGGGCAGAAATCAAACATCATTCAGGACAATTTAATTCTCATGGTCCTGGGCTGCTTGATTATAATTATCTACTGTAGCACTAACAAAGAAGAGGAAAACATATAAAAGGTAACGGCATCTGCCCTGACAAAACTAAGTTCCAAACAATCCGAAGGTCTTCACTTTTTCTGTGATGACTATATAGCTGAGGGGTCAAGCTCTGGTCATTTCCTCAAGCAAATATGATGAAACCAAAAGATCCAATAATATTTTTAACTTATAATACCTCATTAGAAAATTTAAATTTTGTACAAATGAATTATTAAGGTTGCAAATAACACTAGTTTCCTTTAGAGAATTATTTAAAGCTCTCTTTAAGTACTTACGGATAACAGAGAATAAGAAAATTCTTATGTGATTGGTTAAAGGGCAAAGGTATGTGTGCTATTGACAGAGGGGCGGGGAGGGTGGTGGTGGGGAAAATTCCAGGTGACTTCCATTCAACTAAATAGCGTGGCCCGTATTTGCTGAGCAGAAGAGCTAAGCAGTAGGTCAGTTAAGGAAGACTGACATGAAAGATGAGTGACTACTGAGTCAGAAGCCCTGGCAACAAAATCAGCGGGTTTTTTTTTTTTTTTTTTTTTTTACTGAAAAGAATGAATGCTTTATATAGCTAACTAAGGTGACTTCTCCTCCGTCAGCTAGGTACAGGCAAACCTTGAAGATCTTGCCGGTTCGGTTCCAGACCACCACAGGAAAGTGAATATTTCAATAAGGTAAGTCACAATTGTTTTGGTTTCCCAGTCCATATTATGTTTACACTGTTCTGTAGTCTATGAAGTGTGCAATAGCATCATGCACCAAAAACAATGTACGAGCCTTAATTAAAAACTACTTTATTGCTAAAAAATGCTAACCATTATGTGAGCCTTCTGCGAGTCACCATCTTTTTGCTGGTGGAGGCTCTTGCCTTGATGCTGATGGCTGCTGATCAGGTGGTGGTTGCAGAAAGTTGGGGTGGCTGTAGCAATTTCTTAAAATAAGACAGTGATGAAGCTTGCCTTGCTGACTCTTTCACAAGCAGTTTCTCTGTAGCATGAAACACCGTTTGATAGCATTTTACCAACAGTAGAACTTCTTTCAAAGTTGGAGTCAACCTCTCAAACCCAGTCACTGCCTTATCAACTAAGTTTATGTAATATTCTAAATCTTTTGTTGTCATTGCAGTAATCTGCACAGCATCTTCATCAGGAGTAGATTTCTTCTATTTTCTTTGCTCGTCCATAAGAAGCAACCCCTCACCTGTTAACATTTGATCATGAGATTGTAGCCGTTCAGTCACATCTTCAGGCTACACTTCTATTTCAAGTTCTCTAGTTATTTCCACCACAGCTGCACCTCTTCCTCCACTGAAGTCTTGACCCCCTCAAGGTCATCCATGAGGGTTAGAATCAATTCTTTCCAACTCCTGTCAATGCTGATTTTTTGACCTCTTCCCATGAATCACGAATATTCTTAATGGCATCTAGAATGGTGAATTTTTTCCAGAAATTTTTCAATTTGCTTTGCCCAGATCCATCAGAGGAATCACTGTGTGTGGCAGCTATGGTCTTACAAAATGTGTTTCTTAATTAATAAGACTTGAAAGTTGAAAGTACTCCTTGATCCATGGGCTGTAGAATGGGTGTTCTGTTGGCAGCCATGAAAACATCATTAATTTGGGGTGACCGGGTACATTGTCAATGAGCAGTAATATTTTGAAATGAATATTTTTTTTCTGAGCTTTAGGTCTCAACAATGGGCTTAAAATATTCAGCAAGCCACGTTGTAAGCAGATGTGCTGTCACCCAGGCTTTATGGTACCATTTAGAGAGCACAGGCAGAGGAGGTTCAGCGTAATTCTTAAGGGTCTTGGGCTTTTCAAAATGGTAAACGAGCACTTCAATTTAAAGTCACAAGCTGCATTAGCCCAAAATTAGATTCAGTCTGTCTTTTGAAGCTTTGAAGCCAGGTATTGACTTCTCCTCTCTAGCAATTAAAGTCCTAAATGGCATTTTCTTCTGAAAGAAGGCTGTTTCATCTACCTTGAAAATCAGTTGTGGTATAATCACCTCCATTGATGGTCTCACCTAGGTCTTCTGGATAACCTGCTGCAGCTTCAGCGTCAGCAATTGCTGCTTCACCTCTGATTTTGGAGGTGCTGTCTTTCCTTCAACCTCATGTACCAACCTCTGTTAACTTGAAACTTTCCTTCTGCAGCTTCCTCACCTCTCTCAGCCTTCACAGAATTGCAGAGAGTCAGGGCCTTGCTCTGGATTAGTCTTTGGCTTAAGGGAATGTTGTAGCTGGTTTGACTTTCTATCCAGACCATTAAAACTTTCTCCATATCGGCCATAAGGCTATTTTACTTTCTTATCATTCATGTGTTCACTGAAGTAGCACTTTTAATTTCCTTCAAGAACTTTTCTTTTGCATTTAAAACTTGGCTGACTGTTTGGCACTAGAGACCTAGCTTTTGGCCTGTCTCCGCTTTCAACATGCCTTCCTCACTAAGCTTAATTATTTCTACCTTTTGACTTAAACTGAGAGATGTGTGACCCTTCCTTTCAGTTGAATACTTAGAGGCCATGAAAGGGTTATTAATTGGCCTATTGTCAATATTGTTGTGTCTCAGACAATGGGAGACCCGAGGAAAGAGAGAGAGATGGGGAACGGCTGGTCAGTGGAGCGAGCAGTCAGAACATTAGTTAAGTTCACTGTCTCATATGGGCGTGGTTTGTGGTGCCCTGAAAGGATTATAATAGTAACATCAAAGATCACTGATCACAGGTCACTATAAAAAATAAAATAATGATGACATTTTGAAATACTGTGAGAATTGCCAAAATGTGACAGAGACATAAAGTGAACAAACGCTGTTGGAAAAATAACGCTGATAGACTTGCTCGATGCAAGTTCACCACAAACCTTCAATTTGTGGGGGGAAAAAAAAGAAACAACACAGTATCTGTGAAGCACAATAAAGCAAATTGCGATAAAATGAGATATGCCTGCACATACTTTGAGTAAAGTACACCTCGAGGCTCAGTTCCCTCATCTGTCAGTGGGGCCCCCGTAACATCCTTCACAAATGAGCAGAGGCGGACCGGAGATGAGAGTTCTTTCTGAACTCACCTGGAAAGGGTGAAAGCTAAGACAGAGGATGCTACTGGGTGCTGAATTGTAGAAGAAACATCTGAATGCAAGGCTGAGTATTGGGGTCTATTCCAATGATGACAGAACTATAGGATGATGTGGAATTGATAAATAAGTAAATAGCTCTCTGTGTCTGATTCCTCGCCGATGGACCAGGAGAGGTTTTCAGCACATATAAAGCCGTTAAAACTTCTAAGCAAAAGCAAAGACTTAAAAGTCACTTGTGGGTCACAGAAGCTAAACGAGCTCACGCTGACACAGTTTGCTAGAGAAGCATTGTGGAGTCTTCACACACAAGGCGTGTTGCTTTCTAGTCTAGCCTCTCTTTCTTTTCAAGGGAGGTTACAGGAGAGACATTTATAAAGGTTGGGCACTGAGATGGAATCCTGCATCATTATGGTGCACGACATGATAATCCCGGATGAGGGATGACGGCAGTCTCACGAGTGAGTCAGGATGCTGTCAAGATGAGTTCTGGCCCTTGTGAGAATGGTTCACAGGTGATCCCCAGTTTCACAAGGTTGCCACATCTGCTTGGTCAGATACTCTACATCAGAAAGAAGTCTACTCATGAATTCTTAGAAGAAAATCTGAGAGAGCAGAGCAGTATCTTTCTCCCCTGATGAGCTATGTCCAGCAGCCTCCCTTCACTGATTCCGTAGTGTCAGGCAATACGGCGCCTTCGAATATTCCAGAGACTGAACCTCCTCTCGTGGCTATTCACCTGAGCTCTCAGAATCAGGAATGAAATGTCACAGGGTCTGAAAATGGGAGTCCTTAATACGGGAGGGTATTAGTTACTTGAAAAAAGTAGTAAATTTCCTCTGTCCCTAGTTTACAACCTGGTTGCTACTTAGGCATTAAGAGAAGCAGCCTAATTATTTCCCATTTCAACACTTGGACTTCATACTTCGTTAGTAGCTGTTAGTTCTTCCTTTAGACCACTCAGTGACACAGATGCCTATTAGTCCCATGGTTCGAGTGAAAAAAACTGAGACAGAGCAAAGTTAAGGAATTAGTTCCCACCCACCTGGAATTTTAAACATATTAAATGCTTACGCTGGTCCACCTCTTTCCACATACAGTGCAGACCGTAACACCCAATGGATTGATTAACCAGTGTGACCCTGCTGCCCACCTCTTCTCCTCCTCCATTCCTGCAACGAGGGGCAGGCTTCAGTTAACAGAAAATAAGTGGACAAGATAATAAGCGGAAATCTTTTATTGAATTTCTTTAAAAAGCCAGTAGTCCAGTGACCATTCTATCATTCTGAAATTTTGTTCCCTGTCTTCCGGAGTATCTCCTCAGCTGAGTGTCCAGTACCTTTGAGGCCCAGAGTCTCTTTTAGTGGAAGGAATTTGTGTTTACATTCCTCTCACATCTTGCAGAGATAGTTTCTGTCAAGAATCTTTGGGTTTAATGAAAACCTCTAGGTTTCTTTTCTCAGACCATAAGTTTAATTATAATATTTTCAAGATTTGCAAGACACATAATTTCCCCTTAACATGAACTTTTCCCTAGTAGAATTTTAGCTTTGTATTTCAATGAACTCTTGTACATGTTTTAAAAAAAGTTCATTGGTTAGAAAATTAGTCTTGCTATGTTTCCAAGTATTCAAGACTTATAAATTTAAAACAAAATAAAACAGTTTGATTTACTTAGGAAAACTAACCTCAAAAGAGAAAAAAAAAACATACTTGTTAAGCTTTGAATTTAAACTTAAAGTTTCATACTGGGGAATTTTTTCGCCACTTCTCTTTTTAACTAATTCATGTCTCACAAATCGAGTTTAATTTTCCTAATATTGTTAAACTGAGTTCCTCTTCAATAACCTTATCTAGCCATGAGAATGAAGAAATTTTTTGCTTGTTTGTTTTTCAAGGTCAGACTTAATGTATATTGTTCACAAAGTGATGGGGAAAAGGCCACTTTGAGAAAAGTTATTTATACGAGTCATTTTTTGGAAATGATTCAAATGAAGGGGTGATATGTACTTGCTGAGTGGCCCATGGACTGCAGCCTTGACTTTGGGATGCTCTGTCCTCTTGAAGCTTGGGGTTTCCTCTCTGTCCAGTGAAACAGGTGGTCTCCAGCTGCCCCAGCTGTAGTCACTCACACAGACGTCCTGATTTTTAACATATAAGTGACTACAGCCTTTATTTAATATTCGAACTACTGTACAAATATTACTGCAGTAATTTTTCTGACTTTTTATCTTTAAATTAACTTATTTTTGACTTAAACAATTGTGTTTTAAAAGGAAGTTTTGTGACCCTGCCGTAAACAGACAATAACCAGGAAAAAATTAATTTCATGAAAACCGTATAGTCCTGTTAAGTTCTAGCTTCACACTGTTGCATGCTAAAGACTGAGCCTGAGGCTTGCCTTCTATTTCTTAAAAAGGAAAACTGTTGGATAGTTCTTTGTCAGCACCAGCCTGACTTTCTTCTTGATATAATTAGAAGTCTCAAAAAACCTGAAATGTAGTGAGTTTTTTTTTTACATTTTTATTGATTCATAATCATTTTACAGTGTTGTGTCAAATTCCAGTGTTCAGTACAATTTTTCAGTCTGTAGTGAGTTTTTCATTGCATTGTTCAACATTGACATGCCTCCTAAAATTATCTTGTACACACTAACGGTACACATCCCTCAACCTGGGAAACACTGGGTTGTATGTTGTCCAAGGCCTCTGCCAGCTATCACAGTTTATTATGCTGGAAATCAGGGATTGCAATTTACAGACACGCCGGAGACACAGAAGTACGTTACTCTGCTGGTGTTTGAAAAGCTGAGACACAGACATCTGGTAGGAAAAGCTGACTCTTCTCTCTCCTCCATGATTCTGGGTAACTTGTTCAGACATGAAAAGATAATGAGGAAGTGTGAATAAGAGCAGAAGTGAGGATTCAGCTGGTCAGTGTGATTTGGTTGTTGCAGAAGACCTTTATCTAACAATCAAATTGGAAAATGTCATTAAATCAGTCAAAACGATTTTTAGTGGAGCCAAAAGGCAAATGCTGTGATCAGTTTAACAAAGTAGCTGTATTTTGATAAAGAATTGATGCAGTTTTGGTAATATTGCCAAACTTACTCAACTTCAGCTTGCTCTAATGGCCCAGTGACCATTTACATGATGAAAGTGATTGTTTTAAAAACTGAAATGAATAGCTATTTCTGCTTATAACTTTGTGTTTGTTTCTTGCTATAAGCTTGTACACTTAGACACAGAGTGAAACCTCAGTTCAAGAACTTTACTTTCTCGTTCGTGAACTTCTGAATGATGGCCATTCTGACTGGTGTGAGGTGATACCTCACTGTAGTTTTGATTTGCATTTCTCTGATAATTACTGATATTGAGCATTTTTTCATGTGCCTATTGGCCATTTGTATGTCTTCACTGCAGAACTGCTTGTTTAGCTCTTATGTCTATTTTTGGATTGGGCTGTTTGTTTTTTTCTTATTAAGTTGTATGAGCTGTTTATATGTTCTGGAAATTAAACCTTTGTCAGTCACATCATTTGCAAATATTTTCTCCAATTCTGTAGATTTTTTTGTTTTGCTTATGATTTCCTCTGCTGTGCAAAAGCTTTTAAGTTTAACTAGGTCCCATTCGTTAATTTTTGCTGTTATTGCTATTGCCTGGGTAGACTGTCTTAAGAGAACATTGCTAAGATTTATGTTTGAGAATGTTTTTCCTATGTTTTCTTCTAGGAGGTTTACTGTGTCTTGTCTTATATTTAAGTCTTTAAGCCATTTTGAGTTTTTTTGTGTGTGTCTGGTGTGAAGGAGTGTTCTAACTTCATTGACTTCCATGCTGCTATCCACTTGCTGAAGAGACTGTCTTTTCTCCATGGTATATTCTTGCCTCCTTTGTCAAAGATTAATTGACCATAGTTCTGTAGGTTTATTTCTGGGCTCTCTCTTCTGTTTCATTGATCCATGTCTGTTTTTATGCCAGTACCATGCTGTTTTGATTACTGTAGCTCTGCTGGAAAGGGTGTAGAGAAAAGGGAACCCTCCTATACTGCTGGTGGGAATGTAGTTTGGTGCAGCCATTATGGAAAATAGTATGGAGATTCCTCAAAAAATTAAAAATAGGCTTATCATATGACCCAGCAATTCCACTCCTGGGCATATATCTGGAGGGAACTCTAATTCAAAAACATACATGCTCCTCAGTATTCATAGCAGCACTATTTACAATAGCTAAGACATGGAAGCAACCTAAATGTTCATCAACAGGTGACTGGATAAAGAAGCTGTGGTATATTTTTATAATGGAATACTACTCAGTCATAAAAAAGAATAAAATAATGCCATTTGAAGCAATATGGATGGAACTAGAGATTATCATTCTAAGTGAAGTAAGCCAGAAAGAGAAAGAAAAATACCATCTGATATCACTCATATGTGGAATTTAAAAAAAGAAAAAAAGAAGATACTAATGAACTCATTTACAAAACAAAAACAGACTCTCAGGCATAGTAAACAATCTTATGGTTACCAGGGGAAAGGAGGTGGGAAGGGATAAATTTGGGAATTTGAGATTTGCAAAAGCTGGCCAATATATATAAAAATAGATTTAAAAATAAATTTCTTCTGTATAGCACAGGGAACTACATTCAATATCTTGTAATAACCCTTAATGAAAAAGAATATGAACATGAGTATATGTATGTATGTGCATGACAAGGACGTTGTGCTATACATTAGAAACTGACACATTGTAACTGACTATTAAAAAAAAGAAAGACTACTTTCTCCTTTGTAGGGCTGCTAGAGTTACACAAATGATCAAAGCTTAGAATCTTTCTGTTACCTAGCATGAAGTAAAATGAGTAACTAAAGCTGACTTGCATAGAAAGTAGTAATGGAAAATGAGCAGGGAAATTCATTGTTATTTTTTGACTTCTACTGTGAACATAAAACTGTGAACATACTGACGAGTGAGATATCACTATTTTTCAATAATCCATTTTACTTGGCAGGAACTCCAAGGAGTTCCATCCATCTGCCTGGGACTTAGAGGTGATACTTTTCATAAGATTAAAGCTGGTGCTAGTCACTTCAGACACTCACTTCTGAGTGGGAGATAGGCGGATCACCCTCACCGAAAGCAGCCTCACAAAGCGCCCAGGGCACCTGCCACTGTGAGACTGCATTTTCAGTTAGTGCAAGCTGCTCCCTTCTGCTTTCACCTACTTAATTCCTACTGCACTCTGCTTAGAAAACAAAGAACACAGGCCAGTCCTACAAGTTGCAAGGCAAATTACCCACAGTATCTGCAGAACCAGACCCTGGGTTAGGATCTTGAAATTCAGTGGCTTGGTGTTTTGCGAGCAAGAGCCGAGGAACCAGGAGACCTGGGTGCCAGGTCCCAACTAACTGTGAGACATTGAGCAACCTTCTTTTCTTCACTGATTTTCAGTGGGAAAGGGTGGGGAAGGGATCTGCCTAGTCATTTCTTACTTTAACATCCTTTGATTCTGTCTACTTCCTATGGTATTATAATGATACCTAGCACTAAAAATATTATTCACTAATCCCAGACTTTAAAGTAGCAACTCACTCTGGCAGAAGGTTTTAAAAAGAATAGGCCGCATAAACTCATATCAAGTCATGCACTTTATTAAGGAATTAATAATAGACTCACAACTAGACAGATACTATGTTTTTGATTTGCTGGTTAACTCATTGACTGTGCTATATATTGACCTTCAGAAAGCTAAAGAATGATGGGTATGGACCTAACCATTAGGTAATTGATCTTCAAGCATACCTGCATTAATATTTTATTGATTGCATTTCATTTTAATTGTAGTGTGGTTAAAATTCCAACAAGTATCTTCCTTTATGTGAAAACCCCAGAGAACAGCAGCTTTGAAACATTTATCATAAAAATAAACACAGACAATTAACCAACAATTATGCTTATAAATGTCTGTGACTGGACGAATATAGATCTTCTTGTAGAAAACCAGTGATTGTCTGGAGTTTTACCGGGAGAGCATGTTTCCACAGATATGTGGAATATTTCTAACCTAGAAGCCTAGCCGGGAAAATAGCTCTACTATTATTTATTTGTCCACAACAGCTTCATTTTACAACCTAAAACTCAAAGCCAAAGACTATGTTTTCCAAACACTTTGTCAAAAGCAAAGGAATACATTTATTTATTTTAAATTTGAGCCAAAATGTGATAATTTGTCATCATACAATTTTAAACTCTAATGTTCTTTTTTCCAAGAGCAGTGGTCTAATTTTAAGCAAGCTAGCAGGGAAAGGTAATTTCGGTCAGCCCCCATCTGTTGAAATTCGACTATCCTAAATAAGTAAGTGGTAAACTTCAGTAGGAGTTTGGCCCAGCTTATTATGAAAGTTGCTCCAGAGAAATGACCTTCGGTTTGCTGGAGTCCCCTCCCTCGGGTCATTCATTCAGCACACCAGTGAGAGCCTACTGTGTGTCAGGCACATAATAGTCTTCCCACGTGCATTCCTCATCACACACTAAAGTATCCAGTGACCCAAGCTTGGGACCACATTTCAGAGGCCAAATATCAACTCGCTCCTACAAATGGAAAAGAAAAGGAAGTCAGAGCTAGTAACCAGGAAAAAGTGTTCCATGCCAGTGATCGCAAGACCTCCTTCAGCTCCGCCCTCGCTTTCCTGAATTACGTACTTTCTATACCTAATTCCCTTCAGCCTCTGTAGGCTGCCTCCGTAGCCAGACAGATTTGGTTTTGAATGCTCACTTCTCCACTAGCCAGATGTGGAACCTGGCAAGTTTTTAAAACCTCTTGAAGCCTAAGCTTCTTCTCTAAGTTAGAAATAATAATATCCTACCCAAGGTTGCTGCGGGGATAAGATGAGATAATGTGAGTAAAGCTCTTAGTACTGCTTTGCAAATGATAAGCACTCAGGAGAGTGTAGCTTCCATTTAATCTTGCCATTAGCGGAGAACAGCGATGACAGATGAACTAAGATTTATCAGGTTCCTTGTACTCCTTGGGCAAAAAGAGGTTCGGGAAATTATCCTCTCTCCCTCCTCTCCCCACCCCCAACTCACTCAAGTTTCTTCTTTATGAATTTGAGAGCTAATTCTCTAATTTTTGTACCCTCTTTCCTTTCGTCTCCTCTTTCTAATTCTTCATGATTCAGTTTAGAATTGTCACTGTACATCAGCGTAACCGTCAACAAAGCAAAAGAGCAAAAGAAAAACAGTAAAAATTCAAATCACTAGCTGAAAGTAGTAAATATTCCTAAGTGGTGAAATTACGTGATAATTTTTACCTTCTTCACATATGCTTTTTTTTGTTTTCCAGACTTCTACATTAACATGTATTATTTTTATAAGAAGAAAAAAATGTACTTTAAAAAGTGTGTGTGTGTGTGTGTGTGTGTCTGTGTTGTAGCCAGAGGAATTTATATATTAAGCTCAGTTAAAGGTACGGTTGTAGGAGATTGTCTGAAATGACCAGAGCATGCATGAATACCAAAAGAAAACTATTTCAGCAAAAAGCTCAGGACTTAGAGTTAAAGACATTGATTTAAATCCTAGCACAACCATTTAGTAGCTGTATGACCTTAGTCACTTAATATAGCTAAGCCTCATTTCTCTCATCCATAAAATGGGGTAGTATTACCATTCTCCAGTGATTCCTTGAAGATTAAGTGAGATTGATGTGAAAAACGTATGATCTATGGTACGAGTGAGAGCTCAGCTGTATTAGTTGACTTATTACCTGAAGAGTATATAAATATTTTTTTAAAAGATTAACCAGAAAATTTAGACCAAAGCTTCTACACTAATTAAAATTATCTCATGCATTTGGATGTTCCATCCATACCTGAAATATAACATGGTAAAAACTAAACTTAATATTTTTCCACATAGTCCCTTCCCAAAGTAGCTCCTTTTCTTTTCTTTATTAGTACTGTTAATGAAAAAGATCCACTTTATAGTTCCCTATGCTAATAACATCAATTCATTCTGACTTCTGATTTTGCAATATTCAGTCTGTTCCTTGTTCCAGCTGAGGTTTCCACTGAAATACTGGTTTGATTTCACTCTTTTTCTAAACCTCAGCACTGCTGGCATTTTGGGCTGGGCTATTTTTGTTGTGGGGGTCTGTCCTGTGCATTGTAGGATGTTTAGTAGCATCCTTTGTCCTGGACCACATATTTTGTGATGACCAAAAATGTCCCTAGACATTGCCAAATGTCCCTGGGGAGGCAAAATCACTCCCAGTTGAAAATCACTGCTCCACTTTTCTCATGTCCCATAATAATAACCCTCTCCAGTTACACCATGTGGCGACATACTAATAATAGTATTGGCAACTTTAAAAAAACATTTACCCCCAGTTTAGTGTTTGAATCTAATTGTTACAATGAATCTCCAGTTTCCAGAGAGCTGTATAAGAGGATCAGAATATGTTGCATTCACATCTCAGATATTCCCTGAATTCCACAGGGTTTTGTGTTTGTCTGGTTTGAAGGTGTTCTGCATTATTAAGTGAAAACGTCTCCCGCATCACTAAACTCACTCTAGAAAGTAACCATTTTTTAAAAAATGGCCTCACTTGTTTATTTTATTTTGTTATGTTAATTGCATTCAATATGTAATTTTTTACATATTATCTTCTTGCTTATTTACATTAGAACACATATTGCAGCGGAGAAGGAAAATGCAATCTGTACCTGATACTGTCTGCAAACCACACCAACATATTCACTAATGTGTTCATTAAGTGTTAAATAAGGAAGTATTATGTGTTTTTTACTATCCATAAATCCTTAGTATATTATTATATAGATGTCTAAGAGTGTTTTAATGATGTTTAGGGGAACTGGGTGGGTTTTTTACATGTACTAAGAATGCATTATTGTTCTTCCCATTTAAAATAATAACATATTTGCTTTGCTACACAAAAATTTGCCTTCCCGTATGTTTTCAGAAGTGGATTACATTCAGATAACTAGGAATGCCTATAATTATATTCCTTGAGCATTTACTATGTTAGGCTTTGTGTTAAGTATTTCACATACATTCTCTCTTTAAAATAAACTGCCTTAAAATAGATAAACAGCAAGTTTATACTGTATAACATAGGGAACCATATTCAATATCTTGTAATAACCTATGGTGAAGAAGAATATGAGAATGAATGTATGTATGTTCCTATGTGACTGAAGCACAGTGCTGTACACCAGAAATTGACACAACATTGTAAACTGACTATGCTTCTGTAAAAATATATTTTAAAAATAAATAGATAAAATAAACTGCCTCAACAGAGGTACCTAGGAGAAAGAATAGAGAATGGATGTGGAAGAGAGGTAGAAGACTTCATTTTAAATTTTTAGAAAATATGTAAGTAATTCTGGTTCTTAATCCTGAGATGAGATAAAAATCCACTGTTCTCACTGTAAAGATAAGACATTCCCATCCCTCACTTTCCATTAACTGCTGCGTCCTCTGAATTCTGGCTTATGCTCCGCCATTGCATTAAAACTCTTATCAGTCATGTTCATCAACAGCCTCTTGTGGTAAACCCAATGGGTTTCAGTTCTTATCCTGTGTGACTTCTTGACTTTTTTCTTTTTAACACTTTTGATCATTTAGTCTTTTTAAAATATTCTATTCTCAAATATGTATCCTCATGCCAGATTTCTTGCCTGATCTGTAGACCCTGAATTTATTTGCACCCTGGACATCACAACTTAGATGTCTTATGGACACACCTATAATTCAGTTATTTGAAACTGAATTCATCACATCTCACTCCCCTAAAATTTGCTCTTCCTCCTGTGTTTCCCATTTCAATAAATGTGTTCATGATTACCTCCATTTCTTGAGGCAGAATTAAGGCATGATTCATGGATTTTCTCTCTCCTTTAGCTCTATTATCCAGCCAGTCATCAAATCCTGTTAATTCTGTCTCTTCAGTAGCTCTTAAACCCATCATGTTTCCAACCTCCAGCTACCATTTTAGTTCTGAATCTCATAATATTTTGACTATTTTATGCAGCAGTTTCCTAATTGGCCTTCCAGATGGACAACTACATACTAACATAAACTGTTTGTTTTCCTGAATTGATCAAATACACATGCTAACATAGATAAAGGAGGATGCTTGACATAGTTCTCAGACCATGCAGAACATGGGGCAGGTTCAGCAAGACTGCAGGAAGAAGGCAGTTGGAGGAACCAATAAAGAACAAGCAGGTGTTATGTTCAGGGGGATGATGGAGAGCAGCTAAAAATGATTACCAAGAATCATACAGGAAATGCCAAAGACTGAGGTAAGAACAAGAACCAAGGATTGGCAACTATTGAAACAAACCAAGTGGCAGTAGCAGGATTCATAGGATTCTACAGAATATCTTATTTCTTACACAGACCATTTTTAATGGACCAGGTGTATACTTGCTGCTATTTGCATAATGGCATCTTAAAAGATGTCATGTAGCATCTTTCTTGAGATACATGGTCTCAAGAAGTGGGGGTAAAACATTTCAGCTGTGTATCAAAGTAGGAGATTGCTGAATTGAGCCAATGGTTAAAAAAGGGAATGACTGAGTTAGTTATTTGGGGTAAAGGTAATATTTATGTCTAATTGTATGTCTTTTGCATCTTCCCTTCCTCAACTTCATTCTAGGATTCCTTAATTCAGAGAACTGCCTTTAACCCATATCCCTCTGTCTCTGCTCATAATACCTGCTTAGGCTACATCAGGCTTCTCCATAGTATAATTTTGATTACTTTGAAGCAGGATTCTGTACAATTTGTTCTCGCCACTTACAATGGTATTAGAGAAATGTTGACATGATATGTTGATCTTTGGATAGAACAGTAAATAAGCTATAAAAATAATTAATTACAGATAAATAATGTATAGCAAAGGATATCATTTTAGCTAAAATATATATATGGAACTTGGAATATTCTAAAATACTCCAATAACTTTCCTTGGATGTAGATTAAAATAATATTTTGTTTTCCAATCAACATCAATTTCTTGCAAATAGTTTACATGCTCTGGGTTTAAGAAAAATTACCTTCTCTTAATTTTGTATTTTGTAAAAATTTTAGTGAAAGTAGGTAAAATTATTTATTGTCTATCCAAATGTTAAAGATCTATATAATTAAAAATTTGAGATCATATTCCTTGAATAGTTGATAAATAAAAGCAATGAACAAAGCAGAATTTGGAAATTGTATTGATGTTTCCAATTTTATGAAATTTAACCTAATGAAGGCAAAATAAACATGGAGATCTGCAAGGTCTGTTTAGCTCTTCATTCTGAAATGCTAAATATTTTTATTTCTTTTAAAACTGATTTTGTGAGTTCCATTGTCCTTAGGGGTGATTCTGAATGCTATCTTTCTAAAGATGAAGAGTTAAGGAATGGATTGTATGAAATGATAATAGTAAAGAGTAATTAATAATGATTATAATAGCCATTAATTAATAAACCCATTATAATTACTTATTACAGTGATTTCAAAAAATGACTTTATATTAATGGATCAATGAGAGAAAAAGGAGAGTCTTTAAGTTTCCAGGAGAGCAGGTGTGTGGAAAGTTAATAGAGGATAGAGCTTGTTAAAGCTATCGTCTGAATGGCTTGTCCTTAGACATTTTTCACATATCTTCTGAGAAGACAGGATTTTTTTTTTCTCCTAAGACTCTCCATGTCCAAATGGTTCAGTGCTGAAAAATTCTCTTAATATTTCCTCCTGCATACATCTCAAGGAGCAGCTTGTTGATCCCACCTGATGATCTGATTTCCGGTGAACTGAAAAAGCATATCTGCACAAACAATGAAGGCTCTGAATCAACCACTGTGTCTCTGGCTGATACAGCTATAATACATCAGTTTCTAGTGTCACATTGTCTCCTGTACAACCATCTCACATTTTTATCATACTTTATAGCTTGAAAGGGATTTCATGCATATTCTAACATTGGGTTCTGAAGAAAATCCCATGAGATGGGTAGGGCAGATTTTTGCCAAGATATACAGATAGAAAAACATAGACATTTGGAACGTGGCCATGAAGTATGATAAATATGAGGCCAAGTTAGATCTCCCTTCTAGTAAGGAGTGTGGCACAGATGGGAAGTTGACTGAGCAAGCATCTCAACCGCAGGAAGACACAGTTGAACACCTAGAGATGATTGCACAAAGAGAAGTCAGCTTTTTCAATGATCCTCATCTCAATACCAAAAGATCCTTTGTGTTTTTCTAGCAAGAGTCCCCAGTTCCAGGACCCGAGGTTTCCCCTCTACGTATTGGCTTCAAAACAGCTTGATTTGGATCCCTTCCCCAGTAGTCTGAACAGAAAGGAAGTGTACTCATCTCATTAGATTATATGGAACATAGAAATCAGGTCGGGGGATGCAGTGGTGGAGCCTCCTAAAAACCTAAGTTTCTTTATCACTGAACTGGTCCTGGTTAAAGCTAACATTTTCTACTAAGCGGTAACAAACAAACAAACAAACAAAAAATCTCACAGACACTGTAGAGAGACAGTTGATGTATCTGAAGAGCTCTTTTAACCCTAAAGATGGTCAAGAAACAGTGAGGGGAGTTGGGTAAAGCAACTGCATCTTCAGAGTTAAGGCAATGTCTTGGTCACTGACTGATACTAACAACAGCAGGAAAAAAGTCATTGGCAAGATAATGAGAGAAGGAAAGAGGAAGGAAAGGATACTCAAAAAATAAAAATAGGAGACACGGACAAAGTACAAAGCTGAACTTACTTTTTTTCCATTTTGAAAAACTATCCAGAAAAAAATGATAATCATAGCTATTACATATAGGTTTAAAATTCAGGAATTAATTATATACCAATATAAGATAAGGTATAAGTTTATGTCCAAGATCAATAGCACGTTTTTCTTTATGCAAATCTTATTTCTGAAATCTAACAAGAGGCATGAGGATTGACCCTGGCAAAAAGAAGGACACAGTTCCTTTCTTCTTTTTTTTGTTCTCTTCCCTTGTGATTCGGTCACTATCTTTAGTGTTGTTTGGATTCCTTTTTCTTTTTTTGTTTGTATACCTATTACAGACTTCTGGTTTGCAGTTACCATGAGGTTTTTGTATAGCAGTCTCTCTTTCTCTATATGATTCCTTTAAGTTGCTGATCACTTAATTTCAGACGCATTTTAAAAACCTGCATTGGAGCTCAGAGCATAGCTCAGTGGTAGAGGGCATGCTCAGCATGCACGAGGTCCTGGGTTCAATCCCCAGTACCTCCATTTAAAAAAACAAAACAAAAAACCTGTGTCTGTACTCTCTTCCCATGACGATTATTGTCTTTGAGATCATATTTTACCTGTAATTGTTTTGTATACCCCTTAACTGCTTATTGTGGATATAGAATACATTTGTCTTTTAACCTCCCTACTAGCTTTGTGTGTGGATGGTTTCCTACCTTTACTGCATGTTTGCTTTTGCTGGTGAGCTCTTTCATTTCATAATTTTCTTGTTTCTAGGTGGCCTTTTCTTTTTTCGCCTGTACAAGTTCCTTTAACATTTGTTATAAAGCTGGTTTGGTGGTGCTGAATTCTTTTAGCTTTTGCTTGTCTGTAAAGCTTTTGATTTCTCTATCAAGTCTGAAGGAGGGCCTTGCTTCGTAGGGTATTCTTGGTTGTAAGTTTTCCCCCTTTCATGACGTCAACATATTGTGCCACTCCCTTCTGGCCTGCAGAGTTTCTGCTGAAAAATCAGCTGATAGACTGATGAGTGTTCTCTTGTGTGTCCTTTGTTGCTTTTCCCTTGCTGTTTTTAATATTCTCTTTATTTTTAATTTTTGTCATTTTAATTACAATGTGCCTTAGTGTGTCCCTTTGTTGGTTAATCCTATATGGGACTCTCTGCATTTCCTGGAGTTTGGTGTCTGTTTCCTTTCCCAGGTTAGGGAAGTTTTCAGCTATTAGATTTTCATATATATTCTCAGCCCCTTTCTCTGTCTCTTCTCCTTCTGGGACCCATAATGGAAATAGTAGTGCAGTTGGTGTTGTATCAAAGGTCTCTTAAACTGCCCTTGTTTCTTTTTATTCTTTTTTCTTTTTTCTGTTTCGTGGCCATGATTTCCACTACTCTGTCTTCCAGCTCACTTGTCTGTTCCTCTATATCATTTAGTCTACTATTGCTTTCTTCTAGTGTTTTTTCCATTTCACTTATTGTATTCTTCATCTCTGGTTGTTCTTTATATTTTCTAACTCTTTATTGAAAACGTCTAGCTTCTTGTTCTGTGCATTCATTCTTCTCCCGAGTTCTTTCATCATCTTTGCAGTCATTGCTCTGAATTCTTTCTCAGGGAGATTGCCTGTCTCCGCCTCACTTAGTTCTTTCTTCTTGGGTTTTATCTTGTTCCTTTGTCTGGAACATGTTCCTCTGCCACCTCATTTTGTCTAAGTTGCTATTCGTATTTTTATGTATGTGGTAGGTTAGTTACGTTTCTCGACCTTGGAGAAGTAACCTTCTGTAGGAGATGTCCTATGGGTGCCAGCAATGCCCTCCCCTCTCACCACCCAAGCTATGTGTTCTAGGGATTCTCCCTAAGAGGGCTGCATGGGTCCTTCTGTTGTGGCAGGCTGGCTATGTGGGCAGTCTGGTAGGCTTGGTTGGTCCCTGGCTCAGCTGGCTGCCAGGCCCTGCCTTGTGTGGATGCTGCTGGCTGCTGGTTAGTGGGGCCTGGTCACAAGGCGGCTAAATGCAGAACCCTGGGGGCGCAGGGCTTGTGCTGGCTCACTGATGGGCAGAGTCAATGTCAGGAAGACTCTGGGGCTGTTGCCCACCCACTGACAAGTAAAGCCAGGCCCTGAGGTAGTGCTGGACTATTGGCAGGCAGAGCTGGGTCCTGGAGTCTGGCTGTAGGGCCCAGGGTTCCCAGAGCTGATGACAGATTGCTGGTGGAGGGTCCTGGCTCCTGACACAGTTGAGTATGGGGTCTGGGGTGTTCCAAAGCTTGTGTTGGCCTGCTAGTGGGCAGGGCCAGGGCCCAGCTGATCTCAGGGCCCAGCTTGTATCAGGTTAGGGTCTGGCTGTAGGCAGGTTGGACCCACAGGCTGCAAGATTGTAGTTTTCTTGTGTCTGATGTCTGCCTTCTGGTGAGTGAGACTGGTCTAGAGGCTACAGCAGGCTCCCCAGACGGCAGGGCTGGTGCCTGCCCACGGGTGAATGGAGCTGGGTCTTGGCCATCTTGTGGGCAGAGTCATAGGTAGAGGCCTGTCTGGGGCAGCTGTGAGCTCAGGAAGTCTTTAGGCAGCCTGTCTGCTGATGAGTGGGGCTCTGTCCCCTCCCAGTTAGTTGTTTAGCCTGAGGCATCCCAGCACTGGTGCCTATAGGCAGTAGGGTGGGGCAAGGCCTTGGTGCTAATGAGCTAGAGAGTGGGTCCCATGATGGTGCCTGCCAGCTTCCCAAATATGGCTGCTGCCAGTGTCTCTGGCCCCAGGGTGAGTTGTGAGTCCACCCCTCCTACCTGTCTCTCTGTAGTTTCTTCTTTATGTCTTGAGTTGTAGAAGATTTTTTCTGGTAGGTGTGGGTTTTGGTCTTTCTTATCCATGGTTGTTCTGCAGATAGTCATGGCTTTGGTTTGCTTACAAGAGGAGGTGAGCCCAGGGTCTTTCTACTTCACCATCTTGGCCAATCTGCTGATGGTATCAGATGGACGTTGTTAAAAACTGAAATGTACCTAAGTCTCTATTAACACATTTTAATATATCTCTAAAATCAGAATAATAAATCATAATATGACAAGATGGAAAAACGTTTGCATTTCAGGTCATGTAAGACATGTGTATTCCTGCATTCAGTTATACATTCTACTTGCTGAATAGGTTTCAGTTTCAATTTCATTGACATATGTTTTGATAAACATAAAGTTTTAAGCATGTTCTTTTAGTAAAATGTCAATTTGCACGTATATTCAATTTGCTTCTAGTCTTTTTACCCATATGTTTATTGACTTTTAGCTGAGTCCCTGAGGTTCTTAAAAATTATGTAGGGCTATTTTCCCTTTGTCCCTGAGATTGGCACTGATCTAACTCAAGTTGTGCATTTAAAATGTTGTAAGTAAATAAACACAATATACACTATAATAAAAATAGAAAAATAAAAATAACAACCTGGAGTTATCTCAGTATTTTACTCTGTATGACACAAGGTACCCTGACAGGTAACTTAGTCACCTTCCATTCCAGAATGGAGTTGCAATGTAGTGATTTTGCACCTTATTGTGGATTTTAATAAATTTTTGCTGAAGCAAATTGGAGTTGATCGGCTCACATAGTGATACCTACTTGAGGCAGATCTATTCAGATAATTTTGCTATTTTGCTAACAATATCCCTCCCATTTGCCTCCTCATTCCATTTTTATCACACACAAAGTAGTAAAGAAAGGGAAGAGAAAACTTTGGAGATGTTGTGACAAAACACAATTGTGAAATGGAAATGCTTACTAGTTGGACCCTATTTTTTCCAGAAGGAAGTACCTTTCAGTTTACCTCTACCTTGAACAATTGTCCTGAGTGTTGATTTAGTCACCTGCCCTCAGTCACACAGTTTGTAGAAACACTAGAGACAAAATCCAAAATGTGTTGTGCTCACCTCATTTAGGACTATCTCTGTTTTTAACAGAAAAGAATGGAAAATGACTTTGAATTAAAACAGGGATCATAAACATCAGCAAGGAACTGAAAAGGGCAGTCTCACTCCCCAAATTCTTTATGGTCAACTATACGTGGTCATAAGGACCTAGAGAATTCTGAAATGTACTGTCTGAATTTTTTTTTTAATGGCTAGCATCCATTCTGATTGGTTTTTATGTCCATTCTAATTGGTCTATTTATTTTTGACAGCTTTATTGAGATAAAATTGATATATAACACACTGCTCATATGTAATTGTGTATTTTTCAAAAGTTTTTCCTATGTCTTCACCTGTGAAAACCATTACCACAATCAAGACACGTAACATATCCATCACCCCCCGAAGTTTGCTCACGTTTTTGTAACTCCTGCCTCCTGATCCTTCCTCTAGACAATGACTGGTCTGCTTTCTGTCACTATACATTAGTTTGAATTTCCTAGACTATTATATAAATGTGTGTACTCTTTTTTTGGTGTTGCTTCTTTCACTCAGCATTGTTTTGTTGAGCTTCTTCCATGTTATAAAATGTATCGATGGTTCTTTTTTTTTTTGTATTGTTGAGTACTATTCCATTCTTTGACTATACTACAGCTTGTCTATCCATTCACCTGTTTATGGACAGCTGTCTAAATCTTTAGGGTTATTGGAGCTACACAGGTTTGAGCTTTTTTTAGACAGATGTGCAGTTATGATTGCATTTTGCCTATGTTTCTAAGCCTGGTTAGCAGATCATCATAATGTAACTCTTAAAAGAAGTATTTCTGTTTTACAAATGATAAAACACCAACATCTCAGGATTGGTAACCTATTACACTTTTTTCTTTAACTTAGGCTTGGTCTATATATTAAAACAACTGGTCATCTCAGTGGACAAAGTGTCTGATTAACCTGGGTAATCAAATCAGCTGATTAATAATCAAAATGGCTGATCTGAGAGCCTTGAGAACAAATATAGCTTTCTGCTGAGTTTCACTGATTCTTTACTAACTCACTCTTTTGTTTCTATTTGTTGGAGGAACTTATCTAAAACACACGATTATTAACCTTTTTTTAATAAAAATTAATTACTGCCTTATATCTATAAGCAAGTCAAGAATAAAAGATACATTTCATTGGGGGAAAATTCCACTTTATTTTATAATTTTAAGAAGTCTTTTAAAAACTAAGAATGGAATTTTTTGAAATTTGAAAAATCCATTGATATTTTTTCAATCGGTTGAGGGTATAGGGAAATGATGGGGCAGTTTAATAATTTCATTGATTGGCACTATGGGAATATACTCATATTTCACAGGTATACCATTAATAATGCCCAATCCTGCAGTCCCTTTTCATGCAGAACTCCCACTGGGATTACCACATGAGAAAGAAATGTAGGATGAAACCCGATTATTATAATTCACACGACTAATTACGACTTTGAGTTTTCCTGGATAAGCTAATTCCTTCTGTGCCCTGGGATCAGTAAGCAGGAATGCAGTCTCACAAGGACTTCACTGCATTTAACAGTACGTATATTTATAAATAAGCCCAGAGACGTTAAACAGTCCTTGAGCTCTCTGTTACTTTCTCTGCATTTTGTTTTTAAAGTAACAAAAAATTTTAAATATAAGAGAATTCCACAGGTGTTGTGGTACTAAAAAAATAAAAGTAAAAAATAAGGCACACACCAATCACGTATTTTTGGGTTCTGACTCATTTGTTTTAAATAGAATGTTTATTTTTATTGGCATCACTGGTGAATAAGACTAAAGAGGGACATGGGAAAGCAAGGATTAAAGAGGACTTGAAAGAAAGGAGAACCATAGACAAATAAGAGTTGGAAGGAAAAGAGAGAAAGAGAAGGACTGCTGTAAGATAAAAGAAGACTGGCAGGAGGGGCTCTGCTTAATTTTCTTTTTTCTTTTTTTTTTTGTGGAGAGCTTTGTGAGTGGCATAAAATGATTAGATATTCTTGAATGATTTGAAATCTGTGTTTGATTTTTTTTTTTTTTTTTGGTGTGACAAATCTCACCAACACTGATTCCGGAGTTTTTTATGATGCCACTATAAACAAATCCCTCCAACAGCCTTTCTTATTCAGGCGCCCATTGTACATCTATCTGAGAGGGAGTTTCTTTGTGTACTGAGTAATTTCCATGTTGTGAGGTTTCTTGTCTTCAGTTACCTCCAGTTTTGTGCTTTAGTCAGAAAACTCACATAGCATTCAAAAAAGAAAACTCAAAGCAACGTAGACTTTTGTGCCTTTTACAAAGAATTAGGGCTATGTGCCCTGCCAATATAGCAATATATTATATAAGGTCAATACTCCTTTTCACATGCCTCTAATACAGATGCATTTTATGAGGTAGAACAGCAAACACTGAATCACTCTAGTAGAGATACACAAAACAAGTAATTATCGCTAGTTGCAGAAAAATAATTATGCGGTTATGTGCTGAAAACCAGTTTTTAACTAGGAGGAGAAATTCTACCAAAAAAGCACGTGGAAAGGCTAAATGTTGTGCTCTGGAAAAATAACCCATTCTACAAAACTTCCTAATGCAGCTATATCATCCAGAAGAGGTACCATACTTCTTATTTTTTTTTAAAGTAATAGCACACTGCACACTGGATGTAATACACAATGCTCATATACAAGGCACATACAATTATTGCCATTTTCAGTTGATTTTCTGTCAAAGTGACCATTTTCCTCTATTATCAATTCATTTAATACTTCAGCAAAAACACCTTTTTTTGGTCATTTAATGCTTACCAGGTTATTCTTGATTATGATCCAGTGGACACTTAAGGATCACTGGCAGGTCTTAGTTGGAGTCAGATTACTATCATAAATGCTACTGCGTAGCCGCTGTGTCTAAAATGTATAAAATAGCATTTAGCCCACGGAAAAAAAGGCAATAGGGCTTTATTTGTAATGCAGCATATTTTCTTTACATTATATACGGCATCTGTGAAATGTGGACATTTCTAGAGAAGGTATTTATCTCACATATCTACAGCAAGTTCCCTCTGCTCTTACCGGTACCTAGCCCACATTGAAGCCAAGAGGATTTTGCTTCCTTGCTGTTAAGCATGGCTGTTCTGGGCCTTTTAACTAAATCCACCACCAAGAATGAACTTAGAGCAGAAACAGCAAGTACAGCTACATTTAGGCTTATATCAGCATTTCTGTTTAACACACTTTAAAACTTTATTTAAGTAATGTGGAGGTTCTGACATGACGTGACAAAACCCAAGCATGTGAGCTGGATGAAACTATCTTTAGCCAGGATTCCTGGGCCAACCTAGTCAAGTATCTGGGCTAAAGAGAGAGGCTCAGCTTTGCCTCTGAATTTTCAGGAGTGTGGAGGCTCTTTTTAAAGTCTTTGTTTTATTAAACAGATCTTATCGACACACTGTAATGGCATCTGTGGCCAGCAAACAAGCCTGTGAAGCTTGAGGAAGTTTCCACCCTAATCCTTTCAATTTCTTCTCGCTGCTTCGTCCCCTGTCCCCAGCCCCCAGCCCCACAGTTGCAAACTGGACTCTACACCGCTAAAAATGAAAAGAATAAACAAACAAGACTTCCAATTTCTATAGTTGGGTTCAAGTGAAATGTAACTTTTCTGAGCAAAGCTCTGAAATTGGTTTAGTAATTTGGGGCTAGAAAAGAATTGGTCAGGGTAGAACCCTTAAAAATCCACTTTCTAATATGATGACGAATACAAACAAATGACAAATGAATCTACATTTAGCATATCTGTATACATATATCTACATAAAATATAGAAACCTTGGTGCACTTAACAAGGGCTCGATATTCATTTTAGTGTATTTATTACTGCTGATATCTTTGGGGCACTTACCAATTGTAAATCTATCTCATTTCTTAATCTGTTCTAGAGTTTGATAGTAAATACACAAGTTAGTGTGATATATTTCACTGCTGTTAATAATAAATTACTGCATACCATATTTTAAATGTTTTAGTAGACTAATAGTTTCTCTCAACAACTTTAACAATACAGTATAACTGTAAATTCTCAAATTGCATATATTGGATTCCTAATAGACATTAAATATTACTAAATATTTTCTTGTTTTGCATATTATTTTATTTTAAAAGATGTGGAGTTTTCTTTTAACACTTGGAAAAACAAATATTTGTTGCTAATCTCATACACTTATTTTAGCTTAGAGTATATTAGTGATTATTCTGATTATTTCATATTAATAATTGCTCTTTTAAAAGTTGATCTCTCATTTGGGGGATTGGGTTTTAAATATAATGTTAAGATTAGTGTGATTAAGTACTTTGAATTCTTAGATATTGTTAGAAGTGGGTAAAATGAATATTTAAGTTGAATGCTTTTAGAAGTTCTTCTAAAACTATTGTCAGCTTTATTTTGTAAAATCTGCTTCAAAAATTAGTCTACCACTGTGAATGAACTGCTTTTAATAGAGAGATGGAAAAGGAGGGGAGGGGAGATTCAGGCAGAGAAAAATGTCAAGTGAATCAATATGATTAATTAAATTAAATGTGGATTCATAAAGCTCATATTCATAGATTTACACAGTATATTCACAGTGACATTTAAAACATTTTTTGAAAATCCCTAAATAAAGTCCCATGTACATGAAGACATTTTCCATCTTTAAGAAATTTTTTAAAAACTTAACTAGATAATAGAATCATATAACTATTGCCAACTACTATACGTTTCAATAGTTTTTTGACAGAGAAACAGGAAAATTTTTAAATATGTAAAAATTTTAAAGGAAATTATATCTATTTTTGCTACATTCTGAGATGTCTATGCTTAAGCCAATAGAAAATCTTGGCTACTAAATTAACATAGTAGTCTTGTTTTAAATATGTATCAAGGTCATTTTGGTGTTAGCGCATTAAGATTACAACTCTATGCTGTTCTTCTACTAGAGAACTAAATTGTTAAACTTAGTAGGTCAAATATTTATAAAAACAAAAGTTAATTTTCACTTTTGTAAAAAAAAAAGTTGTGAAATGTGATGTAGACGAAAAGAACTGGTTCTTAGGTTTCTGAAATACCTTGTTTTTTAAAAAATTCAGGTAATACAAAAATAAAATACCTTCCACCTACCTGTAGAACTAACATCTGTCTATGAATGATAAAAATGACAACAGGGTTTTTAACACGGCACAGCACCTAAAATACGGGATTTGGAGAGAATATTCAGGTTCAGACAGTACTTAACAGTGTGAATTGTACGTAAGTCAATTTAATTTAAGAAAATTAATAGTCTTCAGGTATCATTCTGAATTGTTTGTGATTACTTCCTCCCCAAAGTCATTTAATGTTAGTGGGTTTCGCCCCCAATCCTGTATATTTCAAATTAGTATAAAGCTTTTTATTTCTGCTTTCGTGAGGAATATATTATATTGCTTTCACAAAAATCCAGTCATAGCTTAAGCTACTTTAACAAACGACAGTTTTTTTCCCCTGTAAAAAAGGTTCCAAGATAAAGATTTTACATCACAGAGAAAATGGAGCAAAATTGAGAGAATATTTTATTTCCTGCTATTGATGATGAAAAACAAGGCAACAAATGTAATTGGTAAAACAAACCCCAAAGGAAGTTTCAAGTATCTCAGATTAGGGGAATATTCTTCATTGTAAATAGCTCAATTTTATCTCTAGAACCTAAAATATGTATCCCTGCCCCCTCCCCCACCCCCATCTTGCATCCAATTTCAATACTTCAGCCTTATCAAAGTAAACAGGCTATTGTTAGAATAGAAGATCCAGCTAGGTTTGAGGGCTGCTGCCACTTCCCTCTATGCCTAGCACAATTCGGTGCCAATAGCTTTTGGAAAAGGGAAGAAAGAAAGGTCCGCTCCTGTGCTGTGTGGAAGTAAAGGGGCAGAGGGGCATCACTTCAGTCTCTTGGCTCTGGTCCTTTCTCACTCTCGCATCTCCAGAGAAAAGAGATGCTCTTCATTCACAAAACAAAACAAGAAAATCTCTATAATTATTTTTGGCTCAGCTCCATTGAAATTCATTCTCCTGGAAGCATCTCTGTTTTAGATTAAAACAATGCTGAGAATATTCATTCTCTGCTCGCTCTTTCTTACACACCACTCCTGCGTGCCACCCACCCCCAACCATCACTCGCCGCACCCCCCTCCCCACCGTCTTTCTCTTGCTTTCTTATTTCTCAGTCTTGGTTTCTCTTGCTCTCTGAACCTGCCTTTGGCTGAATTTTTTCTCAATCATACCAAAGTTATATCTCAGAGGTTTTTAACATCAGTGCCTTCAAGTGCCTACTCAAGGTCGTCATGTTTAACGTCAGTTGTTCACGTCTCATACCCTCTTCCAACCAGGAAATTTCCCCAACCCTATGTCCCTGATCATGTCTTATAGTTGTTGAAATGTGATCCGATGTTTCAAGCCAAAAAAATATATCGCTTCTAATCTTATCCTCGTCAGTAAAATTGGGAACAAAATTTACTTTCTCTTTCCTCAGCCTTCTAAACATTAACTGAATGATAACAGGTAGTCCTCAAAAGATGGGTGAAATCTTCATTGTCCATAGGGGGTGGTAGTTACTGAATTCCAGTGGTAAAGCATGGAAAATTTTTATTTTAAAAATCCGTTATTTAGTCACTGTCAAAATTTCATTCCTGAAACCACATAACTATTAAAAATGTTTTTTTCTATCACTATAACTTTAGTTTTTTTTCCTTGAGGGCAAAAAATATTTTACCATTTTCCTTTTTATTAAGGCAAAAAAATTTCAGCAAATGGAAAGTAGTATTCCTGCTTCACATAGGTTGTGTGTATACCTATTAATAAAAGTTATTAATGTGCTGTGAAACATGGGATTCTGTTTCCTGAAACAGTGGATTCATTTGGGCTCTTACCACAAGGTAAGAACTTTATTTATGATGTCTTACATTTTGTGGAATTCAATTTCTTATACCTTTCCATTCTTGACGACAAAAATTGTTGATAAACCTTTTATAGAAAGAGGTAGATCTGATATCTACTTTCATTAGCATTAACGCATCTTTCTATTTCTCACTTTCTAATTGGAATAATGTGTGCTCCTTTCAAATTTTGGGTTGTTAGCAAAGTCATCAACCTTAGTACCTATCACCCGTGGAGTGTGCATCCTATTTCGGGGTGCATTTCTGGTCCTTACAACAATGAACGTTTTGTGTGGATATACTGTAATCACATACAAGTAAGTCCTAGTCTTCCTGCACTATCTTGACAAACAAAACAAAATCCTGACAGTTGCCCAGATGTGAAATGTCTCTGGGATTTCCTATCTGCCCAATAACAGTCCAGCAATCTTGTAAGCATGCATTTAAAAGAGTTTGGGCATCTAATTCTAAGACCTCACAAGAACCCTGATTACTGAACTCTATTTGATTTACCAAATAAAGAGAGGGAAAGGGAAAAAAAAAAAAAAGGAAAACCACACACATTGCCATTAATTACACTGTAAACATTTAATAAATATTCTCTCTTTCTATCTTTTGCCCTTTTCAAAAGGAAAGGTGGTAATTTACATGTACTATGCCTCTGCCTCTTTCCTCTCATTGTTTTATTTCTTTTCTTTCTGGTTTTTTTTTTTTTTTTAACTTCTGTGGAAAAGAGGTGGACATGTTTGAGAAGACAGAAATGTTTACCTAGCACTTTTTTTTTTCTTCATATAAAAATACAGCCTGGGCAATTTTACTGTGTCTTATGACCTTTGCTAAACCTCAAATTCTGGAAGCTGCATTCTAATTACAAAATGTTGTAAAGGGAATACAGTAGGAATACAAAACCCTTGATTCTCAGCCAAATGAGAGGAAATTTAACAGCAATGTATGGTTGCAGGAATGGTTATGTTTGGGATCCATATGCATGTTCAACTCACACATTCAGGCAGTGCAATAAAGCAGGGAAAAAACAGCTGATACACAAAAGGGACCGTCTAGACAGTACCCCATCAGTCTGGCTAAATTTGGTGCTGGCATTCCCAATGGGATTGTAATATAATTGTTCTGGTGTCTGCGTTCATTCCCCCTGTCAAACACCATTCCAAATATACATCCTTCTCCCCCCAACCCTATTTCTTCCATAAATATGAAACCCAAACTGTGCCATGTTAGAGAGGGTTGTTAGATGGCCCAACCTTAAGAAAATGTTATAATTTAGCAAAACTATGTTATTTAATTCCTTTTTAAAAATCCTCCTATTACTTCCAAACTCCACATAGAAATAGTTTCTAGCAAATTTTAGTAATTTAAATTAGAACTTGGAAAAATTTTTAACGCAAATACAAATAACCTTGAAATGTTGAGCACTTTAGAAGAAAGCAAATAGGCCTTTTTACCCCTTTATATTTATTAACCTCTGTTAGAAAATTTAACAGAAATCAGAGATGTGAAAGTGTAATGATGGACATGGATCATAAATTCTAATGAAGTAAAAGCTAATGAAAAAAATGTTAAACAAAAGCACTGAAGAAAATGCAAATTGTGTATTTTTTCTTTCTTGGGTCTAAAAGCTGTAGTTGTTTTTTTCTCTTTAAACAGCTTTTGAAAGTTTAATTTCTGTTTATAAAGGAATTACTATTAAATATTTGGCTTTTAAAAAAAGGAAACCAGAAATATTTCCCCAGCGATTTGTAGTTACTATCAATGTTTTAAAAAATATTCTGGTTTATGACATCAAGAAAATGAAAATCACTACTTATAGAATAAAATAAATGAAAAAGCTCATCATTAAGCTGAAAAATGCACAGATTATTGACAAAAATGCTTATAATCTAAAAACTTTCACAACATCGAAATTAAAGCTGTCAGAATCCTTCTTTTAAGGAAAATGCAGATTTCAGGGCTGCCATATAATAGCCAGATATACTTATTTTATGTTCTAATATTATCACTCCTGGGTCTTGTTTAGATATTAAAATTGACCAGGAAGTCTGTTTTTAAATCTTTTTTTCTTTTAACCCCAAGAAAAATGATCTTGTGAAAGAGCTTGGGCTGTTTGTTTTGTTTTGCTTTATTAATTGTGGGTCTATACTTGTACTTCCTATTTTGGAGGCTGATAATGCTTTCCCTGATCCTGTAATCAGAAATTTGTTTCCCATCTCAGCTATTTTGAGATGCTGGATTAGGATCCCAAGTGAGTGAAGAAAGTCTCCCCACCCCCACCAGGGACCACTCTAACTAGAACAAATTCAAAGAAAATACTTCAGGCACTAGCTCCTGGCTGCCTCCAACTCCAGGAGACTGAGACAAGCCCACCAACCAAACGGGGCACACAAGAAATGGCTGTTCCAGGAAGTAGCGAGATATAGGGCCTCAACTCACACAAAGACAGCACAATTGCACAGAAAATCACCACCAAAACGATCAGGAAATACTCAGATACGTTTTACGGATGTCTTAAAATTCTCACATGGAAACGAAAGATTAAGGATTATAAATGTCTAAAAATTCTCACGTGGAAAAATAAGATTAGGAGATTGTATCCTTACATTTGTACTTTTAAAAAAGTGATTTTATATCTTTTCCTTCTTTGTCTGAAATTGTTCTGACTTTGCATATGGTTACGAGAACCACAGTCATTAAAAAAGACAACCAACTGATATTTGAGCAGCGTCTGCCTGAAGCTGGGTGCTTTGTTTGTGATTGTTTTTTATTTGCTTTATTTTATTTTATTTTTTTACAATATGTACTGGTAGAAAGTGAAAGAAAGACACGCTGCAGGCCTCTTTGAGATGAAACAGTGTAGCAAAATCTGAGTTTTATACTTGGTTTGCAAACTACTGAAGACTATCCTATGAGACCTCTTAGGTCTTAACTGGATTAAAATGAATATATTTGTTCTCTGGCTCTTTGCAGCTAACTAATGTGCATGTGAATTGCTAGTGAGCGAGGGAGCGGGTGAGAGCGAGTGGCTGTGACACCGGGAGAGGATGCGGGCTCCAGGCTGAGGGTGACCGTGTGAAGGAGCGTGCAGGACCGTGTGGGCCGCCTCCAAAGAGGGAGAGAGATGAAAATTACCAGGCCTTGGAGTCTGGTGCGTTTTGTCTTGTCGGGAGCCACAAGAGGAGCTTAGTGGGGAGATGAGGAGGGAGGAGAAGGGTAGGGGGAAAGAGAGGGTGGAGAAGGGGGTGTGGCGTGTGTGTGTGTGTGTGTGTGTGTGTGTGTGTGTGTGTGTGTGTGTGTGTGTAGGCGCTGAGCTCCAGTTATGGCTGAGCCTGGGTTTTTGTTTTGTCGGTTCCCAGCATCAACAGACCAGAATTTCAGGTTCAGGTTGGAGTGCGTGCAAAGGGATCGTCGTTCGAGTCTCTTTTTCTGGTCCTTCGCTATGGTTGCAGCTCAGAACGTTACTGCTGCTACTGAGGGGGTTTGGGGGGAGCAGCAAGGGATGGGGGTCTGTCTGCAGCTGCCCCTCTCACACTTGAATAAAAGAACTTTTTTTTTCAGGGGTAGGGGAGCTGTGAATACCTTTCCCAATAAGAGATGAGGCATATTGAAAACTATATTAAATTACCCTGATTAACAATTTAGCCACGAACAGGGGAGCTTTGGGAGATCTCTATAGGCAGGACTGGGGGCTATTCATGCCAGCAGCTAAGAGGTCGAAAGGTTTCTGAAGTTCACAGGCTCAGAGCCTTTGTTATGCTAACAGACAATCTCAAATCAGCTGCCTAGTGGAGTGTGAAATATAAATGATTCCTTGAGAACTTCCAATAAGTTGTCACTCTTGCTCTCCAAATACCAGGACAGGCTGCTAATTTCTAGCAGGCCCTTTTGCAACATCGCTAGCCCTAAATGAATGCCTTTGTAGTTCAAATAATCTTTTCAAGGGAGCTGTCCTATCATCATAGCCCAAATGCATCTTGGTTTTGACTATTAAATGAAAATCAGGGCTCAGCAGTGCTTGACTTTTCCAAGCGGCCCGATGTTTGGGAAAGGTGGTGGCAGCTCTCATGCACAACAAGTTAGCACCCGCTGCAGGAGGGCCGGGGCATTAATAACAGCCGAGGCCCCAGGAGCTACCCTAACTCTCACCCCCACTCCCTACCGGGAACAATGCTCCGGGAGAGATTTACGTGGCTTCCCTCAGGCTAGACTACCTTCTTCTTTCAACCACACCAACATTTCTCTGATTTATGAACCCTCTGTCCAAGAGGACAGCCAGCTGACCTGCTAGCATCTGACTGGTCACTTCGAAACATCAACTTTGGAGATGGATGTATTCATTCTTCAGGGCAGAAGAGGCCAAGGGGAAGAGGGCAAGGTGTGTGTCCAGGCCCTGCCCCTCGTATCAGATGCCTGTGGAAATTATTTTATCATTTGCCCACAAGAAGGATACAAACACGGCTTATGATCTTGGATGTGACCTTCGAGCATGTCCAGATGGATAGGAAAAAGGTCCTGGCTCTTTGAGTCTGAATGACAAAGCTTTTAAAGTAAGGAAAACCATTTCCCCATCCTAAAACCCAGACAAACTGGGGAGAGTGAGAATGAGACTCTATCTGGGAGAGTGTGCCCCAATTAAACATTCTAGTAAGAAAGGACAAAGCTAATTTATACAAATAAAGAATACACGAAAAAGAGAAGACAGAGGCCAAAGGAAATTAGAAATCCATCTGTATCCGTCTTCACCAAAGGAAGGGCTGAAACCTTTACAGTAATACCTTGGATCCTAGACATTTTGATATTTCTAACGCCATGTTCTCACCTTCTTTACTGAAATACAAAAAGGTCCACATAGCGCAGAAATCTGCTTTTTCCAAACAGAGCAGGTTTGATTTTTGGCATGGAGTGGAAAAAAAATCAGATGGCCTTAATTTCTTAGTATATTCTTAGGGTAAGTTTATAAACATATAAGCATATAGAAGCGATGCATTTCAATATGCCGCCCTTGGGTAACTTTATGAAGCTCGATGATACAGCTATACAGAAAAAGAGGGGCCTTGCTTACCCTGAATCTTCCTCCTCTCACTACACTGATTAATAGAGTTACTGACTACAGTGGTTTAAAAACAGTGCATCAGAAATGGTCGGGGAGCTCATTTTGATGCTATAGAGACTGACTTAAGTAAACACTTTTTTCTACCTTAGGTATACTAAGACTGATGACTGTATATTAAAACATTAATTAAATATAAATAAGAATGCTGCTATAATTCGTACCAGTTTTGATATCATCCAGCTTACTTGCTTAAGTCATTTTTGTTTTTGTTTTTTTAAGCCAGGATACAACGTACAATGGTAAAGGACTCTGGGATTCAGCTCAGAGAATTTAGCTATCAGTGTTGAGGAATCAGATCGTCATTTGTCTTTCAAAACCTCATTTGTTTCGCTCAGCCAAACAACCTGCAAATAATATTGGCTCGAAAAATTAGTTTAGATTACTTCCACTAAAGGAGTAAAAGTTTGTAATTTCTGCTGTCAAATACCAGAATTAGACAATAATTCATTATTGATCCACTCACACCTTTTTCAGAGGGACTTAGGATCCTTGGTTACCCTTATTTCAGACATAGCAGAATGATTGGCTTCATTTGCACATCTAATTACACAAAAATGAAGGAACATTGGTAGCTAAAAGTTCAACGGATGCGACACAACTTGCTTAAATTTAACTTCTTGTTCCCTTTCTATTTTTTAAAGATTTAATTAATATTAAATTGTAAGTATCTACAGGTTATTGACACATGCTGAACACTAAAAGGAGAGACACCTTCCCTGGGCTCCCAAATACTTATTTTACCACTTCCAAGTGTCCTCTCTCTTTCCCGTCTTTAACACATCAAAACAGGGAAGAAAGCGCTTTTGTGTTAAAACTACAGAGAAAACATTGGAGAATGTGTCAATGCTGTGAATACCCTCACCAGTTTGGGGGCTGGTTTGTTTTTCCCCCTGCCGGGGTATTTCTTTTCCTTTTGCTTTGAGTCTTTAAACTCTGGCCACTTTGAGAAAAGCAGTGGTTGAAATGAAAACTTAGGACAAATTGCGTTAAACCTGTGTGTTGCCAGAGTATGAGCGTGATGAAAGCAGTGTGGGGACATGGCAGAGCCGGAGCAGCTCTCCACACACAGAAAAATTAAAATAAAATTAAAAAAATAAAAGCCAGTCCTTTTTCTTCTTTCTTAAATACTTCAGAGCCAAGAGAAAGGGAATTCCTGTTTCAAAAAAAAAAAAACAACAACAAGTTTCTAGGGTTGCCATTTCTGCAGGGGGTGATGTCTGAATGTGTGGGTTTGTGTGTGTGCGTGTGAGTGTGTGTTTGGGGAGAAAAGAAAGGATGGGGGAGGAGGGAGGGCAGATAACTTTCCTGACATATTAATTCTTTAGATAGCGGTAAATGAATGGTCCAAATAGACATTTGTTTCCCTTAATAGGTTTGGTACAGGTCTCTTACAAGCTGTGGCATATGCTTCATTTATATGTATATTTATTTAGAAGGATAGAGAATAATAGGCGTAGTTTGTCTGTAGTCGCAGTTATTATTTAAAGTCCAAAGAGGTTACAACTTTTTTCTACTCCAAACATGGATACAAAGGTCTCTTGTCTCTGCCTCCTGCGTGATGTGGAGGGCCAATTAAAAATAAAGATAATATTCCAACAGTCGAGCCTCGGGAGGAGAAAGAAGGAGGCTAAAAGGCAAAATGCCTCCAAGATGGCTGCCTCTTCCTTCTTCCCCCTCCTCACTGCCTGTTTTCCGCATAGACATTAATGTACTACTTTGTTTAGAAATCACACTGTAGGTCATTTGTAAATGAGGCAGTCTCAGAGGCACCAACATCTGCCTAGAATGCTCTCGTGATGCCATCGAGGTATAGAGAGATTAAAATGCAAACATTCAAATGTATTTAGATTTGTACATAGTGGCTGGACTCACACACATCCACACTTGAATGTGTGAACAACACACACAGCTGCAAATGGAATAAAAGGCTGAAATCCTTCTTAATTCTTAGGACAGAAGGGCAAAGGAGAGCGCCAGGCCGCCACCTTCCTCCCCAAAGGTTCAGAAATGCACTGTTCATGGTCTGGATTCGATTTTTTAAAAAAGATATATCTTACTGATGACTCTCTCATTAGGCGGACTTCTGAAGTCTGGGGAGACAAGATTTCCATAAATTATCTCTCTAACTCATCTCATGCTGGTGCAAAAGGCAAAGCTAAAATTGTTTTTTATTTTTTGCATTTAAAAAAAAAAGAGCATACCATGTTAACCAGCTTCCTGGCTAACATGTGAAAGGATTAAGAGCTCTAGTAATTACTGCTATTAATTATAATAAATATCTATTCTCAATCATAAAATCCCACGCATAAGGCTAAACTAAAATAATGCGGAGAATAAATAAAAGTATATTTGGGGCTTTAAACTGATTCATAGCAGGTTACTGTGTAGACTGGCGTGCACTGGGCATAGAACAAAGCAAATGGTTTAGCTCCTATAGGAAATATATTAAAAAGAAAAAAAGAAAAAAAACCCACAACCCTTTATCTAAAAGCCATCAGGGACAAGCACTCAATACAAGTTAACAAGCAGGAACTGATAAGATAACATTTATATGAGGTCAGAAGTCAAATGCCAGTCAAAGGCTTTTAACCTCTTGGGTCATAAACAGGAATAGTTAAAAGTGAGAGGTAGTTATTTATCGGATTTTAAGGGTACCTGATCATTGCCAGAGAATCACCGATGATGAAACTAATTAGGATTTATAGAAGAAGAAATTTGTTCAAAGAAAATTAACCTACAAACCCGCAATTCTTCAATTGGTAGGGAGAAAAACAAACAAACAAAATTCTGTCTTTTTGAGGGAAAATAAATCTAGCAATTTAAAAAAGCTTTAGTAACAAAATCTCTCTTAGAAATAATAATTTATGGCTAATGTACATATTGATTAATAGATGCTGAATGATATACCTTATAAATTCTGTATTAACAATCTAATAGCAAAAATCAGCATTACATAATTTATTTCAATTTTGCTTTTTTTCTTTTACTCTCCTTTCAGACCTCCTAAATTAAACAGAATTTAACTCCGATATCACAATACTTCTTGCTCCCAGAATGCCATCATTTATAAATTTAAAAAAATACGTATTCGAATAGCAATTATTTTAAAGCATCAAAATATCAAAACTACTTAATTAAATTTTTATCTTAATTTAGCCGGAAAAACAGATGTCACTCCCTTTATTTGCTTGCAGAATATTTTCCTTTGTTTTGATTTCTGCCCTTTTTTGTCTTCTCTTAGGCTTATATTCCAAACTCCCAAACAGTTCCTGGTCCCAGAGTTCATGCTGGCTTATATTTTCAAAGCATACCTCCCCCCTTTTTCTCTTTTGCAATAAAAGAAAGCAGATCTAGATATTTCTTTCTAGAGAGAGAGAGGGATTGTTGGTAGGCCTGCTAAGGCCCACTGTTTCTTTAAACAGAGTCCACAATACACTAGGCGAACATTGTGGATTTAAAATGCTTTTAAATATTTATCAGAAGTATTTTATCATCATATTCAAATGACACCTGGAGTGCACTCACCTTTATTGACAATCTCTGTTCTGAAAGTCCATTTGCTTCCTTAAAGCCCCCCAAGCAGAACAAGGACTACCCGTTTTCATTCAGTTAATGTTTAGTAAAAAACCAAGCAACCTTAATCAGCATGCTGATTGCATCGTCAACTAACAAATAATTTACTACTCTGAGCATTGCATTCCATTAAAAGCTCATTAAATTTTCTGTTCTCCAATGGGAGGTTTAGCTTTTGAACTGCATGCTTTTGCTTCGAATGATCATTTATTCAATTTTTGCAAAATGTTGTTTTTTTTTTTTTCCTAAAGTATAGGTGAGCATTTCAATACCTATAGACTGCAGACACATGGAAACACAGCCTAGGGCTTAAGAATGTTCCATTTGATTTATAAACTCTGTTTAATAAAAATTCAACGTAATCTCTTGCACTTTTAGGAAATCCTGAAATCACTGGGTGTATCTGTGGTGATGTGTGACCCAAACATAGCCTCAGAGATATTAATACAGGATAGAAGATACCAAATCCCTTTTTTAAAGCTTAAATTTTCCTCTTCCGTGTATTATAGCTATTGTTTTTTTTTATTTTTATTTTTAGCCTTGTGAATAGCTGTTTTCAACCGATTGAAAAAGGAGCATGACACCATGAAGCCCTCACCATATTTGATGCCCAACTTAATACCTCGGGTGTATGTCTGGGGGAGAGGGGCTGGCTAGTTACCCAAAGAAATCCACACTTTCTGGGGTTCACCCATGTTTTACAAACTCAGAAACCCGCTGGATTATTTTCATGCCCAGACTCGTCTAGGAAAGCGTCTATTATTATTAATTTAGGGAAATGTAGGAAAATCTCCAGCCCCCAAATTAACATGCATCTTTGGATTGCTAATTGTGCTCATTGCAAATTTGGGTCATTTTGCATGAGTGACTCTAATGTAGGGCTGAGATTGCCACGCAGCACAGTGGATTCCTGATTCCCTGCACTAATCCTGAACTCGGTGATTGTGTCAGGTGCAGTGTGTGCTCTAGCAGCTGGCTCATCCTCATCAATGCAAATAAGGCGACTCCTACAATCAGAGCCTTGCGAGTGTGAGGCCTGATTGCTGAGGGCAGGCGAAAGCACTACACAGACTCTCACTTTCAAATCACGCTAAGTGACAAGACAACTGCAATGTCCCTCCAGTTCAAAATCAACCTTTTGAAAACAAAACAGGAAGAAGAGGATGACTACAAAGAAGAGGAAAACCCTGGTGTTTGGGAAATGGACTTGTTTAGACGGGCTTTATTTAGATACAGAGATAATGTAAAGCACATTTCAACAAATAATTCTTTGACTCCTATTCTGTGCAAGATACTTTGTTTTAAGGGCTGCAGGGGATGCAAAGGTGAGGGAGGCACAGTCCCTGCCTTCAAGGAACCCTACCATTTGATTGCACGAACTTGTAATAATTAAGATAATAACAGAATTATTATTAAGGCGCAGTCACCAAAATCTTAAATAAAAAACCACAGAATGTATTTTTACAGGGACTATTTAGAGATGGTGTTATAGCACAGACGTTAAGTGCAAGATGTTGGGCGGCTTGGGGTTCAAATCCCAGCTTTGCCACTTACTTGTTCAACTCATTTCACTTTCCTACAACCTTCCTGTCCTCCTCTGCAGTGGTAGTGGCACAAGTACCTGTAGGGATCCTGGAAGAAGGAACTGAGACAGTGTGTATAGCATGCTCGCCACAGTGCTTGGCACATAGTAAGTGCTCAGTAATGTCAGTGTGAATATCACTATTTCCCCCTTAGCATACAAAGGGAGGAGGAGGGATCCAGAAATAGCAATGTGCCACAGTTGGAAAGGCATTTATTTGATCTGTCTCTAAATTCCCATTTTCCATGTAGCACTTACCCTGTGGAATTGAAAATACTGCGAATGTGAAAAAGCCCTGCATCTCTCAGTGGTGTCTGGACAACCCTGGCAACTCGGAACATGAAGGAGAGAACAAGAAATCCCTGTGCTTTTCTTTTTCTTCTTTTCCAAGCACGTGTGCAGACGTCCCCTGCATTTCAGCCCCACCCTCTTTATTTTACTGCCTAATCTATAAAGGAGGATTAACAGCAACATGCTGCTTTGGCATAGAGCAGATTCTGGGTGAGGACCTGTAGGTAGAGTTTAATGAATACAATTTTCGAGGACTGTGAGTGCATATTTTTCACTACACGCTGGGCTCCAGCGTGGGCTCTTGAGACAGATGAACAGACCCTTTGATCAGACGTGGGTGTTGCTCCAAGAAGAACCTTTTCCAGAAAGTAGTTGGGGACGAATGTCTTCTGTTTCCCCTACTCCTAATTTGTACTCTGTCGATCTGGATTCCAGATAACAGGTCCCCATAAGTGGCATGGTGGCCACTGAGATCCGCCACTGAGGGAAGCAAAGGTCCTTCTGGGCAGGGACGGGTCTGCTTTCCCGCGGAAGAGGATGGCTGGTGCTGATGTGTGCGGTCGCCATCCTTCCCCCTTGGAGAGGAGGCCAGAGGTAGTTAACCTTCCTGGGGGAGGCTCGGCCTAGACAACATCATAGACACCATATCCCCCCTGGAGTTACCAGACAATAAAGCTGCTTCCTTTGCCAAACGCAAAGAATGGTCTGGACTTGGATATTAGCAAACAGCAAACTGCCTAAAGAAGAAAGAGGGTGGGAGGGAGAAGGAAGCAAAGGGGACTAGGAGGAAGGTGGGAAGAAAAGAAGGAAAATTACATGGAGAGAAAGCGTAAAATAAGATCCCTTTTCTGCTTTAGTTTGCCAGGGAAAGGGCAGCCATCCAGTCTTGTCTTGATTTTAGCCAGTGCCATGGCAGCGATAGGGGAGATGGAAAAGAGGTTTTGATGTGATGCCAAGCAGGGCAGGGATGAGGCATCGGCTCTTGTGGAAATAGCTGGGACTTTAAGACCTTGGCATTGGGAGAGTGCGATCAAGATGGTGAAGTGATTCGATCTCATACATTCCCGCTCAGGACCCTCTCCTTCTCCTTCTAATAGGATTAACAGATATTTTCCTAAGCAGAAATCAAAATGTGTCACATCATCTGAGACAGTCAATTTGTTCACAATGCCCACATTCTTGCTGTACGGATGCAGCACTATTCAAAAACAGTTTCATTTCAAGAGATACAATGCAGCGGAGAGGTAAACATTTATCTTCATAATCTTACACTCCTTTCAGACTGCTTAATTTTTCCCGGTGATTTTCCCCTCCTCTTTCACTCCACCCCCAAGCTCAGCTTCAAAACATTTTGTACAAAAAAAAAAAAAGACATGACTTCCCCAGAGGATTCGGATCTCAGTGATCCTGGTGATGCAACGTGTGCTCTCCATTATTCCTGGGAGCTCCCTGACTGTGTTCCTGCATCCTGCCTCACAGCTTCCGTCGCCTCTGCGTTTGCATTACTTACAAATCTTCCTCCAACACCTGCAAAGGTTACCGCCACCTCTTCCTCCCTCTTCATCCCAAGTTATCAGGACTCCTTCCCACCCCCACCCCACCCCTGGTCTTTCCCCCTTTACTGTTATTATTGCTATTATCCTTCTCTCCACCAGCACAGCCCTCTGCGGCTTCCCCTTAGGGAGGCATTAAGTTGCCTTCCTTTGTGCTACCTTAAAACTGCTTGTCCTCCCCCAGCTCCCTTTGAACACAAGGACCAGTGTCACCTTTGGAACAATGAGAGACAATACTTAGAGTGGGACTCCAACTTCACATTGTTGGCATTCCTGGAACTCTCTTGCATTTTTTCCCCGCCCCCCATCCTTCCTTCTCGTTGAGACCCCGTAATATAGCAGCAATTAGAAACTCTGAAATGAATAGAAACAATAGCTATGGGAATGTTGTATTCCTGAGACTTGAATAGTAGACATTTAGCAAGCAGAATACAGTCTCATTCTCCCCTCTTTCTTACCGTGTGTATATTCAGTGTACATGTGTAGATAGTTTATTTTTAAGTGGATTGCTGGCAGTATTTTCTGTAACAACACATTTTCCACTGATCTATTTTAGGTGTCGATTTAACCATAATGCTCTATGTGATCATGGTGTCAAAATATAATGAATTGGTCCACTCTTCCTAGAAAGCCCTCTCCACCATTTTCCCTTCCTGCCTCTTAAAATCCTACCCATTCTGCAGGAACCAGCTCACAGTCAAATCTCCTCCTGGCAACTGTCCCAAACCCTTCTGGTAGAATTTCTCTCCCTCCCTCCTGGCACCGTTGTGGGTATTTATGCCTCTGCGCTGCTTGGAGTCAGTTTTGAAATCCAGCTGTTGTTGACGTATGTCTGCACAAGTAGACCATGAGGCGGAGGACGAGGAACTTTTGTCCTCCTTTCTGGACCCCGTGCCACTCCCAGGAGGGTGTCTGGCACAGCAGGAGGGCTCTACCACCTGGGGAGGAAGTGTGGATGCTTCAAGCCTGAGAAAAACCCAGTTCCTTCTTGGGGTCCCTCTGAAACAGGGGGACATCAGACCGCTCCTGTCCCACCTCTCCCACCTCATTTCCACTTTTATCTGACAGTGATTTTGAGGCTTTCCAACATAAGAATTTTTAATATTTTTTCATCTAAATACTCATCTTTAGTAAATACATAACTAGATGGATTGTGAAGTGAGGGAATTAAAAAGTGCTATCTTATATCTGAACAAATAAATCATTTATATTAGCTCTTCTCTTTCTAGGCTAGTCTGGAACTGACAACAAATACCGAGGCATCAGTACTCTTTGACATGGTCTATTCATTAATTAATTTGCTTTTTTTTTTTTTTAGTGTTCTGACAAGTTGTTTACTGTGAGCCAAATGTCAATTAGCATTGTCCTGAAAAGGAGTTGCAGTGCTACATGTGTTTGTATTTAGCTTTTGACTCATCCTGGTTATTTTGGCTTTTATTTGCACAACATATTTATCTTCAAAGACTTACCATCACCACCACACACACACACACACACACAAATCCTACTTAGGGTGGAGGGTATAGCTCAGTGATAGAAAGGGTGCTTAGCATGCACGAGGTCCTGGGTTCAATCCCCAGTATCTCAATTTTTAAAAATCCTACTTAATATTTTAACATTTTCTTAAAACCATTCCTTGTTAGCAACCCTATCATTTCAGTACTGAATTTTTTTCTCCTGATAAGGCAAATGACACTTTAGCCTTAGTTAATGTAAAACAGGGAGGTGTTAATCTCATTTTCAACATGTCAGCTCTTCCAGGTAGGGTATTAATACGCAAGAGCCCCTGCTGGCAGACTCAACAGAATCTTTCTGGCTGTGAAGTGAAGTCCAAACCTGGTAATTTTTGCTTTCCTTTATTGTATGTGCTCAGTTCAGCTTCATTCATTGAAAAAGATGTATCAGTAGCTAAATGCATATAAAGAGACAAAGAGATGTTTGCAAACTATTGACTTTACTCTGTACTCAGATACTATAATAGGTTTGTTTTAAAATATTCACACACTACAAACATTTGGGTATGTTTGATGATAAATAGTAACTAGGCAAGGCATATTTAAAAGACTCTCTGAGATCTATAATTTTGCATCAGAGAATTCCAGGCCAGTGTCACCATTTGCTCGATTTAATCTGCCCTCTTTAAAACAATAATTGTAAAGAATTAAACAAGGAAAATTATGGACTATGTGGGAGGATGTGTTATAGAATTCCATATCCCACAAGAAAAAAATTTATATTCCTGATGTAATGTGGGAATCAAACTGTGTGTTTATTTATTTTTTGGTCAGGGTGTAGAGATGAAAGAAAAGTTTTCACGGTATTGAATTGGTGTAGACAGGGTCAAGAAAATTTATTTCCCACAGAAATTGTTAGGAGTTTGGGGGATTTGTCCTACTTACTTTATTCCTATAAAAAGGAATTTTTAAAGGACAGTTTCAAAAGAGGTCAGAGAGAGCAAAAAAGAAATCAATAACTATAGTGAATATAAAAGATAATTAAAATTAAGCTCCCTTATATGTAAATATGATGAAGAGATTTTAAAGAAAATGTCACATGGTTCCAATTTAAGGGAGAATTAGAACTGGCATTTTAATCTCATTTGGGAAGGGGGTTTTATGTGGTTTTTAAAAATCATAGATAAATAGATTATAGATACTGATGAACTATTAATTCATTTGAACTAGAAATAAGAGAGAAGCAGAAAAAAGTAAAACTTGATGCTACCATAGACAAAGAAAATCATTTTACAGGGGTCGTCGAGTAAAAGAGTTGTGGTTTAAGGATGAAACGGCACGGGACCTTGGCAGTGCACAACCACCAAAGCTTCCAGCAAGTTGAAAAGAAACTGCAGAGGAGAAACCATGATGGTGACACCGAAGAGGTTAACTTTTATGCACGTCTCCCACTTGCTAGTCACACATTCCTGTTTCGTGGCTGATACCAGTAGTGTTATGCCCATTTTGCAGATAGAGAAGCCGAAGTGCAGAGAAACCGAGATTCCCGAGTCACGCAGAATTACGTGCAAGCCCCAGGCCTGTGCTGCTGCTGCTGCTTCTTTTTTTGTGTGTGTGCGAGTTTGAGATAGGGCTTGAAAACTGTGGAAAGAAGGGAAGAAAGATGAACCAAAAAGATATGAAATAAAGACAAGAGAGTCATTGAGGAATTCAGAGCTGTCAAATCTAGCCAGAAAAAATAAGGCAGAGAAAAAGTGAGATGACAAAAATTTTTTCTTCTCTTCCTGTCCAAGTTAATAGCATGCACCGTGCCTCTCTCGTTCCTCTCCTGTCTGTGCACACTTTCCCACACACCGTTCTACAGTTATATACTTCATTTCCTTGCCCACTGGGTCAATACTTTATCACTTTACCAGTTTCTTTTTGTAATAGCTTTTTACACTCCTTGCGGGTGAAGGTGTACCCCCAGAAGAAGAGGATGACAAAAGGAAGGAGAAGGTGGGCAAGAGAGGCCTGGTAAGCAGGATCACTGTCAGAGCTACATCTCGATTGTTCCATTTCCCCAGTGGGCATGATTATGCATTTCCCCTTAAGCATGAGGCCATGCTGTTTTCTGTGTTTAGCTTTTACCTGGAACATGGATGAATTCACTTAAAAGTATAGCAGGTTTAAATTCTAGCATTGTTCATTGCAACCACGTATCTGCTGTTTTATACATTGCATCTTAATTCTCCTTCTGGAAATGTAACCCAGTTATAACCTGTATCATTTGTATCATTGTTGACATTTTGATTTTGTTTGAAAACAATTTAGTACAACTTTAATTGAAGATCTTAAGCCTCACAGGTGAGCAGGCTTGTGGGTAAGATGTGGAAATAGTGGGAGAAAATAATTCATCAAAGCAATTAAATGACTTGCATGGGATCACACAACTGGCGGAGTCTGAACTGGAGACCTGGGCTCTTCTTCCATGCTCTGCGTCCTACACAGGGCCTTCCAAAGTCAGTTTGGTCAGTGTGAAGTGCTACAAAGGATTGCGTTGGAAGTCCCTGCTCATGGGCTTATTTTTCTATTAGGGTATGTCCCAAGTAGTTCTAGAAGGAAAATTGTAAAACATCTTTTGAAGGAAGAGAAATTCTAAGTCGAAAAACTCCAAAGCCCCAAACAAACAGCCCTACCACCTATTTGCTATTATGCAACATCACAGATGGGGCTTAAGTAAATCTTTAGCTATAAGTAGTGAAGCACAAACACAGCCAATAAACATTGGCCTTATTTTTCTATCTGCCAAAATAAGTAAGGACGTAAACAGTCAAAGAAAAGCATGGGCACTAAATTGATTTCTTACTCAAAGCTGCACTTCCAAGTATTTTCCCAGTTAACAAATATTGAGTACTCATTTCCTGTTAGATGCTGTGCTAGAGTCCTCTGAGTGAACCAAACAGACATAATCCCCACCCTGTTGAATAAACTAATTTGGGTAATTGTTCTACTTTCAAAATACAAGCAATTTACTTACCAGCCACTCACATTTTAGTATGAATTACTTTTGATGAATAATTAGTTTCCTTGATTCTTTGTTCTTGAAGGATGTTAATTAGCAATATGTGTTTTGTTGTTTATGGGGAGGATTTAGTGCAGTAAACAGGGAGTAAAAAAAACAAGTGAGAGAGGATTTTAGAGAATGGATAATTTGGGAAAGGCATACTAGAATGTGATGCCACAGTAGAAAGTTGTGGTTGCCTTAGGTTATGGATATCTAGAGGAAATTAGGGAAGAGGGTGACCAAGGAAAGCTTTGTCTCCTAAGAATTTTGGTAGCAATTTCTTGACCCAATGACATCTGTCAGATTTCTGATCTCCAGAATGGTAAGAAAATGTTTTATGTTGTTTTAAGCCAGTAAATCTATGGTAATTTGTCACAGCAGCGATAGCAAACTAATACAATCCCTATCCTCTTTGTGCTCATATTCTAGTAATACAATAAAATAAATAGTGCAATAAAAATAAAAATATGCAACAGGTGTTTACCTATTCTAATAAGGCTGTGATGGATATGAAGTAACATGATAGAGACTATAACGAACACAGCTTAAAACTTTTCAATGCTTCAGTCTTTGAGAATGCTCCAGTGTGTAAGTTTTGATGTTAGGTAAAGACTAGCTCCCCACATAGGAGCTTTTAAATCTGTCTTTGTATCTAGACTAGGAGCACAGGCATATGACTTGGGTTGCACTAATTAGATACACCCATGTTGGGATTTGAATCAGATGCTATGATGCAAGTAAGGATAGTTTGGAAAGTTTCTCTTCCTCTCACCCCTTCATCCTTCCCTCCCCTTCTCTCTCTCTCCTGCAATACTAGCTGAGGCTACAAGATAATAATACATGGCACAAAAGAGCCAACGTGCCCTTAGTAGCTAGAGTTATTCCTTTATCAGATCAGCTCTTCAACATAGTTTTGGATGCTAGTAGAGTGGAGGGAAAATTTTCCTTTACCCTTCTAGACTCTTTTGGCTAGTCTATTAATTAAATTGACATAAGATTGACAGGAAAAAAACAAATTTAATTACATACGTAGGGGAGCCCTGCAAAGAAATGAGAGGCTCCCTGACAGTCAGGCAATTGAGGCTTATATGCCATTCTGAGCTAAGAAGGAAGCTGAGGGCTTCAAAGGGAAGGGAGACAATTCACAGGAAGATGGGAAGAGCAAATGTTTGGTACATAACTGTTTGCCAGGCAGTGCAGAGACACTGGGACTCAGAGAGGACTTTGAACAAACGGGCTGTGTGGGGTTCCCCGGCTTACCACTCCTCCCCACACTTTTTGTAGTTATCTCTGGTGCTGGTTCTCTTCCTGGACCAGGCCTTCTACCCAAATTCCTTTAGGCTGTTAAGGGGGAGGTTAAAAAACATTCTTCCTGAGTCTTTTGGGCCTAACTTGACTTCGGCTTAAAGTAAGCCATATTCCAAAGCAGCACAATTTGGGGGAGGATTGTTCTAACCCCCTTCACTGTCTGTAAGCTTAACTCCAGCCTAGTTCTCTGGTCCTCTCAACAATTCAGTGAGCCACAAAATATCCTTTTATTAAACTCCTTTTTGCTTAACCAGCTGGAGTCGCCTCCGATGACTTGAAGCTGTAGGCCCTGGTGGAAACGGGGAGTAATTAGAAGAGACTAACTTTAGACATAGTGGTCAGAGAGGTCTCTCTGAAAAGGTGGTATATGAATGGGGCAGGGAGGATGTGAAGGAACAAGTGATATGAACAGCTAGGGGGAAGCAGGGGCTGATGAAGTGCAAAGTCCACTGAAAGGAACTGGAGGTCTGGGGAGAGCAAGACCAACAAGACCCCTGCTTGGGTGGCGTTTACCTCTGGTGAGAGTATTTAGACAGTAAAAGGTAGGCAAATAATAAGTAACATAATTTCAGATAGAGATAAGTGTTATAAATAAAATGAAAGATAGAGTTATAGGCTGCAGGCAAAGGACTGTTTTGAATAGGGTGGGCAGGAAAGGCTTCTCTGAGGAGGTGACATTACTCAGAGATATAGGCGATTTATGACTTAGAGAAAATCCCTTGAGTACACTATTGGGACACTTTGCTTAGGGAAGTGAATTTCATAAGGGTTCTTAAAATAAAAACAAATATTGCAGGGCCGTCTTTGCCAAGGTTAGGGATGTTGGGAGAATTGAACAGAGTCTGCTGCTTGAGACAAAGATCTTTAAATGCCAGTTGATTTCATCTTTTTGCTGATGTTCTCAGGCTTAAAGTTGCCAAATACATATGACTGTATTTTTAGGGAGAAAATTCCTTACATGATGAACATTTTTCTACAACTACAAATTGGCTTACACTTTGTTTTGGGTAGCTGCTATGTGAACAAAAACTAAAAACAAAATATGGAAGACAAAGGCAGTGTTGGTTCTTCATCACTTTGTCAGAAGCTCTTCTGGTTTGATGGACTAGGCTGTCAACGATGGAATATAGGCAGCGCTAACAGAAAGAAACCTCAGCTTCAAGCAACAGTGTTCCAAAATAATCTATCTGCAGGTGGAAGTTGCTGGTTTTATGTGAGCATGAAAAATTAATTATCAATGAAGAGGCATTTACTTCTTTCAGAGTCCATGTATTTATTGACAAATAAATGTTCTTTATCTTCCCAGAGGAAAGAAGTATTTTCTAAAATTGTTTCATTAATTTACTGACATGAGTCAAAGCTTTGAGGGGAAAAAAGCAAATGTACTTTCTCAGTTAGATCCCAGAAAAGATTAGCCAGGTGGGTCTTTGGTATGTTTGTTTTTCAGTAGAGTAATTATCCAGAATATCTTTTCCCCTACAAAACCATAAAATTATCCCAGCAAAATGTAAACAGACTTACTGGTATATATGGAAAACTGTATATGTAAATCTACTTTTACTTTCTTCCCAAACCCCAAAAATGGGAGTAAGAGACGTTACCAGGAAGCACAAGTCAACAAGGACAGAGAGGACAGAAGAGAAGAACAAAAGAAACAAATAAGCAAACAAACAACCTAGAGGCTAGAAAACAAGTGAGTGTGTGTTAAAGAGAACTTAATGGACCTAAGCTACAGATCCTAAAGCCAGCAAAGAGGAAAACTGTGGACTTGCTCAATTTTACAGCAGAGCTTGGCAGCACTGAATGTCTCTGGAAATGGGACTGAAAAGGGATGGGGAAGTGGGTAATATAGAAGGATCTGCTGAAAATCTAAAAAGCAGTCAGATCCTTCAATGACAGTCCCAATTCCCAGCATCTAGGCAACCAATGCACTTCTCTCCTTCCCCCACCCAACCCACAACCCTGTCAGAGGGCTGGAGATCTAGTCTCTGGGGAAGGTAAGACACAGGGTCGCTTGGCTGGGTAGGGGCTGAAGGTGAGGATAGGATACAAAAGCAGGGAAAATAAGTAGAAATATGTATGCTAAGTGGTGAAAACCTTAGCCTTCTTTTTCTACCCACCTTCCAGAATAGTAGTTGACAGACTTTTACTTACAACCAGGAGATTAGAAGATCTTTACCTGTACAGGCCAGGTCAAAAGGAAAACATTTAAAGATACCGACATTCTAGGCCCCTCAACCAAACAGCCAAGCCAGATCACCATAAGGTAAAACTTGGATAATAAAGTAAAACTGCCTTTTTCCAGCTCAGCACCCTTACACAAACATAAATACACACAGATACCTATTGTCTTTATCAGTGGAGAGAAATCTTTCATTTGAAAAGTAAAGATACCAAAATAAAGCAACAGATAATAGCAAGTTGGAGGAAACACATACTCTACATGAAAAACAAAAATAAAACATAAATTACATCATTAATAACATCATTAATATCACCAGAAAGGGTTTAAAACAAAAGATATGTCAACCATGAAACAAGAACAGGCTACTGCAACAAATTAGAACATTCAGAGACCAAAACAAGGTATTGGAATTTTAAAAATGTCTATGTGTGAAAGCAGAAATGAAAAAAGAGATTATAAGTACTGGAAGATAAAAACTTCTGATGAAATTTCCCAGAAATCAGAACAGAAAAATAGATGGAAAAAAACAAAAAAGATGACTAGTCCAGGAGATCCAAAATTCAGATAAAATAGAAAACACAAAAAACAAAAAGGGATGAGGGAGAGAAGGGTTGTATTAGTTTTCTGTTACTGCATAGCAAAGTATCACATACTTAGCACCTTAAAACAGCATACATTTATTATCCCACGGTTTCCATACCCTTAGCTGGGGTCCTCTGCTCAGGCTTTACAAGGCTGCAGTGCAGGAGTCAGCTTGGGCTGGGGTCTCTTCAGGGGCTCAGGATCCTCTTCTAAGCTTGTGCATTTTTTTTTTTTGGCAGAATTCATTTCTTTATAGCTCTAGAATTCAAGGTAGCTTGCTTTTTCAAGGCCAGCCAGAAAGAGCAACTTTTACTCCTAAATCCTCTTTTAAAAGGCTCACCTACCAGGTCAGGCCCACTCAGGAGAATCTCTTTTTGATTAATTTAAAGTCAGCTGATTAGAGATCTATATTATATTTGCAAAATCCCTTCACCTTTGCCATATAACATTATATAATCATGGGGGTGCTATTTTGATCCCTTTGCCATATTCGATTAGTTAAAAGCAAGTTAAAAGTCCTATATATACTATATAGAAGGAGATTCTGTCAAGGAATGTATACCATGGAGGGGAATCATGAAGACCAAATTAGAGTTCTGCCTACCACAGGAGAGCAGGGAATCACTAAAGATATAATACAAGACAGTTTTCCAGACTTGAAACACATGATTTTCCAGACTTAAAGAAATCACTGAATGCCAGCATAATGATGAAGACAGATCCATACCAGACTTTCAGGAAACAGCAAACCATGAGAAGATCTGATAAGCTTCTGTTGAGGGGCATGTCACAAACAAAAGATCAGAGATGAAAATAGCTTTGAATTTCTAAACAGAACTACTTAAAACTCAAAGATGTTGGAAGAATGCCTTCAAATTTATGAAGCACAATGATTTCTACACTTGAATTCTATACTTATAAAAACTATCTGTTTAGGCTCAGGATATAGTAAAGACATTTTCAACATGTAAGATCTCAGTTATTTCTGACGTACCTTTCCTCAGAAGAATGCCTTCAAATTTGCTTCATCAAAAATGGGAGAAAATGGGGGAGAAGGTTAGATTAGGAGTTTGGGATTAACAGATACAGATTACTATATATAAAATGGATAAACAACAAAGACCTACTGTATAGCACATAGAACTATATTCAATTTCTCATAATAAGCTATAGTGGAAAAGAATCTGAAATACACACACATATATATGTATAACTCAATCACTTTGCTGTACCCCTGAAACATTATAAATCAACTACACTTCAATAAAAAATAAAATTTAAAAAAAAAGGAGGAGAAAATCAAGAAAGAGAATACAGGAGAATTAGCAGAAGAATAAGGCAAAGGGAATCCCAAGATCATGGTAAAGGAAGATTCCAAACAACCATAATGCAGGGTTGAGAAAGCAGCACACCCAGAATGGGGAAAGTTGCAAGGCTTCAAGAGAGATTTCTTCTATAAAATGAAATTCAGAATGGGGAATGAAGTTGTTAGACTACTTCCTGCATCTTAATATACTTGAGAGAGATTTAGACTATTGACATAGTGTTTTGACTTGAATTAGTGATAGATAACTCAGAGAAAATTAAGAAAATAGCAACATAAAATGATTATCAAAAATTGTGCAGGAAAAGGAAAGAAATCCTGATTTATTACATGGTGCAGATATGAATAATGTTTACATAGTAATAATAATGTCAACATAAAAGTGAGGTATAAGTGTATGTGGCGAATGAGAGAGTGGGAAGATTGTGCATGTGTTATACGGGCATGAGGAAAGTAAAGCTAGATCTTCAACTTCTACTGCAATAGATCTAGAGATAATGCCTAAAACTGTGAAAACAAGAAGAGGCTATGCTGCATGCTATTTGGACTTCAGGAGGTAAATATCAAAAGATCAGCCCAAAAGAGTGGAATTATTTTTGGAAAAGAGAAACTAGAACAGAGGGAGAGGAGGCAGAAGACTACCATTTCTCTATAAAAAGACTCATAAATCTATTTTAAATTTTAAACTGTGCATATATAACTCTGATTAAAAAATACAAAATAGATAAGCACAAAGAAATGGTGAGACAAAGCAATTATCTATACAAACTGCTTTACTTTTCATACTAGATATATTAACTATTTAATTCCTTATATAAGTTCACTATAAAGTAATGCTCATTTTGTTGTTGTGTTTTCAAATCAAGTTTACCAGAACTTAAACATCAAATGTTCTCTTTCAAAGCTTTCCCTTTAAGAAGTTAGACACTTAGTCCAAAGTTGTTGCAACTACCTGGAATATTTTCAGAACTGTTTTTAGAATTTCAAAGCCTGTGGTGGACTTCTTTAAATAACTTCAAAGGTGTCAATTCATGGATTTAACATTTTGAAAGAACCAGAAATCATCGGAAATCACATTAGATTTGAGTGGTCAAGCTAGCTAAAGCTATTTTGGGTAGAAATCAAGGTATGAAAATAATACAACTGATTTCTTGGATGGCTTATAAAGTAGCTATAAAGAGGACTTTAAAAAAGGATTCCAAAAGTATTTTGTCTTTGAAGCATAATTATTACAAATATGTGTATGAGGCTACATTTATAGTCAGGTATTCTCATAAGGAAGTTAACGATATTCTTCATGAAGCACACAAACAAAAATCTATATTAGAAACCTGCAGAAGTGATTTTAGGGGAAACTTGCCAAATAAGGTAATATTGCTTAAATATGGTAGATTTTCCTCTTTCTCCTAAATCCAAGTAGGATTAACCTACTCACTGAAGTTAGCAGAGAGCCTTGTATAACTATAATTTATTTTCTTCTCTCAAGAGAAGAGAGATGACTAACAGTAAACCCACACCTTTGAGTGAACTTCTGCCTGCTCCTAGGTAAGCCATCTAAGACAAGTGGAGCAATTGCCGTCTCATGAGCTCTGGTACTGCTGAATTGATGAATCCTTTCTTCAGTGATGAGTGACAAGGCTAGCGTGGTACCGAAGTCTTTTACGCTTTCTCAGAAATGCTTAACTGGACCTCACCAACGGAGGGCTTCTGATACCCTATGGCTGGTTTTGATCACGTTCTCAACTATGGGGACCTTGTGGGCATCCAGCTCTTTCTACTGAGTGGACTTTCCCAAGCTTATTGGACTATTACCTGGGTGTACAAGAAGACTGACAGCTGTCCACTATTCTTTCTTCTTGAGGGGAAAAAAAAAAGCTACATTTCCCATGCCATCATGCAGATAGGTTAGCTAATGGAACATGAGTAGAAGAATGATGTACCTCTCCCAGGTCCAGCCCTTTCTGCCATCTGGACACAGATGATAAGGAGGCACTAGGGGATGGTGGAACCAGGAGCCGGAAGGAGCCTAGGGTCCTAGTCATCATGTCTCCTTAGGTGATTGTGGCTGTGACAGTTTTTTCAGACTTTCCTTTGTTTTGATGACATTGACAGTTTTGTGGCGTACTGGTCAGGTATTTTGTAGAACGGCCCTTAATTGGAATCTGTCTGATTTTTTTTCATGATTAGACTGGAATAATGGGTTTGGGGGAGGAAGATCACAGAGGTAAAAGTTCATTCTCATCAGATCATTATCAAGAGTACATACTATCAGTGTGACTTATCCCTGTTAATCTTAACCTTGATCATCTGGCTGAGGTGATGTTTTTCAGGTTTCTCCAAAGTTATCCTTTCCCCCTTTCCATACTATATTCCTTGTAAGGAAGTCACTATACATGGCCCACATTTAAAGAGCAGGGTGTTATGTTCCACCTCCTTGAAGGACGAGAAGGATAAGTATCTGCATAAATCAGTTGGAACTCTTCTGCATAGGAGATTTAGCTATTTCCTCTTATTATATATGTGTGTGTGTGTATATATATATTCAGTATAGACTCTTGGATATTTAGTTTATACTTCTGGTTACAATCCAGTGTTATTATATTTATTTACATGCCAAAAATTGTACACTTTGGTCATTGGGAATTCTTTCAATTAGCTCCTATCTCCCTTTGACACTTACTCATTATGTTTTTTTGGTTTTGCTTTTGTTTTTTTCAGTGCTTTCTTTAATTTTTGGCACTGTAAGATGCTCCAGATTCATCTTGTATATTTCCTGCCCAAGTCTAGGGATTGACCATTTCTCCAAGAAGCCCTGATTCCTTTTAGTGGAATGGTATTAGAAAACATGATCTGGGTACTGGTTTACTTATTTCCACTGGGGTATCCTTGCTCTACTTTCTCTCAGAAAGAGAAACAGAGCAAGAAAATACATGTGTGTATACTAACCCCTGTATATGTCCATATCTATAAGTCTCTCTCTATATATATCCATCTATATCTATATTAAGCAAAATATGAGTTCATATTGAAGTTGCCAACTCTAATCCATTACATTGTGAACCATTCTGGCCTTCTCCCCTTGCTGATGTGAAACTTCCCACTACAACAGAGAGGAACCTGGCTCTTGCCACGCCATCCATCATCCATTTGCTTAATTGTTCATCTCCAGTATATATGTACACTGGTTCAAAATTGTTAACTTAGACCCCAAGGAAAACAACTTGATCAGCTAGAACATGGTGCTCATGTACAATTGCTTTTGCCTTTAGTCTTACAAATTCTACTAATTTCCAAAGTTTCTTAGGCCAGCAACTTATTCCCCAACTACCTGTAGAGAAATTGTTTCATACATTTGTAGTGCAATTAGATTCCTGTGTCATGACCTGCATTCCACCCTGGGATCCCCTGAACTCCTAAATGATATTTTAAAATCTGCATACATCAAGGTTAACTCTTTGCATATAAAATTCTGTGAATTTTGACAAATGTATGGTATCGTGTAGCCATCATTACGGTAAAATACTGAAGAGTTTCACCACCTTAAAATTCCCCTGTGCTTCTCCTAATCAACCCTCCCTCCCCCCACTGTTGGTAACCACTGATCTTTTTCCTGTCTCTATATATTCTTTTCCAGAATGTTATACAAATGAAATCACACATTCTATAGCCTTTTCAAAATGACTTCTTTCACTTAGCAATATGCATTTAAGATTTATCTTTCTTTGCATAGCTTGACAGCTCATTTCTCTTTATTGCTAAATAGTATTCCATTGTATGAATGGTTAAAAGTTTGTTTAGCCATTTACCTATTAAAGGACATCTTGGTTACTTCCAATTTTTGAAATTCTGAATAAACATTCATATACAGGTTTTTGTGTGGACATAAGTTTTCAAATCAATTGAGTAAATACTTAGGAGCATGGTTTGCTGGATTGAATGGCAAGATTATATTTAGCTTTGTAATAAATGACCAAACTGTTTTCCAAAATGGCAGTGCCATTTTTCATTGAGAAGTCCTCTTGTTCCACATCCTCACCAGCCATAGATATTGTCATTTAAAAATTTTTATCCATTCTAATATGTGTGTAGTGGTATCCATTGCTGTTTTAATTTGCATTTCCATAATGACAAATGATGTTGAGCATTTTTTATATGTCTAATTGCTGTCTGAATATTTTCTTTAGTCCATGCTTTGTATATTTCCTGTACCCGTCCTAGAATCAGCCATCTCTGAATGGTTGACTGGATTTCATGTTTTTTAGTTACAGTAATGTTCTAATCATTAAACACCATGACTGGTGTTTTCAGAATACTCCAAATCTTGGTCTCACCTTTTAGACATAGTATCTTGCATTACTTTTAATGCTCTAATCTCTTTCTTTAACTGTAAATTTGTATTATTTTAGATCTCAGAGAGCAGTTTTATTTCTAAATCCTTAAAGTGAGAAAGAGACAATTTCATTGTTGCTTCATAAAAGTCCTAAACTTTTCTTTCTTTAAAATATTATTCTATTTAACTACAGCCATACTTCAGATATTTTTGAGCTGATTGGCTTACAGCATAGGTTTTCCTTCATTATCCTAATATTTTCTTTTAAGCTTTTGTTTCGTGCAGTGATTCCCAAACTTTGGTGGTGCATATTGGAATCTCAGAGAGCCAAAAAAAATAACACAGTAGTACAGGTTCATTAAGATAGGGCCTGGGCCTTAGTATTTTTATCAAGCTCCCCAGGTGTTTTTGATACCGACCAAAGCCTGAGACCCATCGGTTTGGTGTTTGGAGCTGAGGGACAATTTAACCTTGAATAGAAAACACACAAACAGCCTGTCTAGACATTGATAATAGCTTTAGAGGCTAGTGTCTTGCTCTGTCCCCAGCCTAATACTTCACTGGATTTGTGCACAAAATTTTTGTCTAGGGTTGAAATTAAACATCAGTAGAATATTTTTACAGTATAAGATGATATGAAAAACTGGTTTATTCTGTACAGTTCACCAAAGGAGCATTTTAAAACCAACTGGACACATCATATCAAGTTAAATTAAAACTGTTAAAAGATGTGCTCCAGAATTTGCATTTGAAGAAGTACACTATGACATATAGGTTGGACAATCCATACATCTTTCATATTACTGGTTCACTACTCCTCTATACAATACAAATTAAATGGCAGGTTTTTTTTTTTTATAGCAAAGCATTAACCTAAATTGGGAAGACCAGATTCAACAATACAGCATTTTATAACTAGAAAGCAACTATTTCTCAGATTATTTTTGTTAAAAACTCAAGTCTTCATGTGCTCTGTGTCGTTCTAAGCTATGGCTAATATTCAATATAACATAAGATGGCACAGTTCCATTCCAAAGAAAAACTTCATCACATCAAAACATTATTTGCATATTCATAAGATTCCACCTTCAGGCAGAGACATGAGCTCTTTTACTTGCAAACTATTACATCAATAGAAATATACAAATATGCATCAAGAAAAATGCGAATAAGGACATTAAATGAAAAAATGTTCACTCACCAGTGCACAGTTTAGTATCAGGTGGAGAGTATGCTTGCTTGATTACAAAGTAAATTTTAAAGGGAAATAATTGTGCTCATTGTTCATCTAAATATTTAATCTCCATTATTACTAATAATTTCTGATACTGATGAGTGTACTTCTGTGCAACTGTTTGAATTTGCTAGCAAATATATTAACATGACTTTTTTGGAAAACGTATTTAAGATTTACCTGAGGGGCTATTTTTTAAAATCAAAATAACACACCAAGGCTGGTTGAAAGCACTTTGGTTTTTCAAAGGTCTCTCCAAGCTCAACTGTAATCCAGAAATGAGTATTTTCCCATGGAAATATCAACTGCTTGAGCCACCTTTGCAAAAACTAGTTAAGCTATTCATTCTACCAGTAACTAATGGTTACTCTTATGAGATATTATATTTCCCTAAACTTTTGCTGTAAGGATAACTTTATAATCACTACCAAGCAGATACAAATTTTTTCATCCTTTTAAGAAATTCAGATTCCTCCTCTCAATCTTATTTTCAGCATGTTTGGATATATCTAAACTTTGTTCTGAGTCAGTCAATTATCAGATAATTTCCATCTTTCCTCTAAGTTAAAAGAGATCTTATTCTTTCCATTTAATACTAATCCTGGAAAGCAAGAAATATATGAAAACAACCAAAATCTTTAATGGCTATGATTTGTTAATTCCTGAAAATTTTCAGATATTTCTGCTTGACCCCCCTGAAGCCCTAACTGTTACAGGGCAGCATCAGCAGAGCATTTTGAACATTCATGGGACACAAATCCTATTAGTGAGGGAGAATCTAAATCAGTTTTTGTATATAATACATGTAATTATTAATTGACTGATGAGGAACAAAAGAGGCCCTCCGTAGATAAACAGAAAGTTGACTTTGTTAAACATCCCCATGCTATTCCATTTCAACAGTTCTAAAGTCAGTTTGAGGTGAGACTATCACTATTTCCATAAGCTAAAGCTGCCTGATGTAGCTGGCTTCAGAAACCAAAGAGAGCCTGCCGCAGTTGGCAGAGATGCTGACTTGTGAGGCCCAGGCCATTATTTACTGGTGTCTAGACTTAGAGCTTCTTTAACCTCAGGGCCCCCCAAAAGGGACAACTTTCTGGGTCAGCAAAGTCCTTTGGTTGTATTTTCATCAGAACTGAGGATCAGTAGGTGGGGATGCCATGCCTCAACCTTGGAATGCATTAGGGCATGGGCCAAGAGCACTTCTGCACAGCTTTTGAAGGCAGTTGCCATCAGGCTGTTAACTCACTCCCTAGCCTCAGAGCACATGGCACTGTCTTTATTCTTTACATGGTTTCCTTATAAAGCAATGGAGAGGTTTTAAGATTCCATTCTTGACCTATAAGACCTTTGGTGACCCTGTTCCTGCGCCCTGAGCAAACTACCTTCCCCATTCATCCACTGCAGGTGTGAGGCTATTGTTCACATCTATTAACTAGATGTTTTGAAAAAGACCTTAAATTTTCTTCAGTGCACATCTAGAACAGGTCTCTCAATTTTAAGTTCTCATATTCATGCTAAGACTTTGATATACGTAGGCCACAAGTGAGAAAATGACTACACATTTAACTTAAATTCTTATTGTCATTCTCCAATACCAATTTTAAAGGATTTGAATGTACCTGAACTGTAAATATTTTTTAAGTAAAATAACCAACTCAAAAGATACAGGAAGAAGAAAATGTCCAAAACTGTCATACATATTTTCAAAGAAATAAAGTCCCCAGTGAGAGTTATCATTGAAACTGTATTCTTGTTTAGTAGCTAAACCAAGTCATAATACCCTGCAGGTCTTTCTTGTACACCCTACAATTCTCAGCAAGAATCCACTTTTTTGCTCAGTAAGTTTATTCTTAATTCAAAACAGAAAAATGGCTTCACCGTTGATAAGTAAATTAAAAGTTAGCTTTAGAAAACAGTAGCAATTTCATAAATGAAATGGAGAGAGTAATTTTCACACCTGTGTGTCAAAAGATAAGTCCCAGGTCTACCATTTGCTTACCTAAACTACATAAAGATATTTTATGAATATTTATACATGAGACCTTCTTACAATTGTAAAAATTAAGTTCTTTACTCCCCAGATTTGAAAAACACCAGTTTGTTTGACCTAAACACCACATAAAAGGGATTTTGGAATTTTGGTGCCAGAAGAAGAATGCTTAGTTGAAAAGGAAAGATGATTTCTAAAACAAATTCAGTGTGTGTGTTTGTATGTATGTGTACTTGCATGAATGTACATGCATAGTTACCTGTTACATTAAATCAAAACACTGTTGACGTTGATCACTATCCTCACCTGCAGATGGGGCTGAAAAGCTATTTCATAGTCAATAACATATTTATATAACATATTATGGATGAGTGAAGTTTGGTTTGTGGCATTAGCTCTTTTGTAGCTGCTGCTGTCTGTGTCTTTGCCTCTTAGACCCTGTCAACACCTAAGGACAGAGCGTTCTGACCACCAACACCAACATCTATACACCATCTCTAGGGTGGCCAGGCAGTCAGAGATCTGGGCATATTCTTCATCTGATTAATCTGCTGTATAGAAAAAATGAGCTGGTTGAAGAGCTGTAGCCCAAACTGTTCTCAAAATGTTCTCTGACTTTGGATATGAAGATATGAAGAAGTGATTTTACTTTGTAAGGTAAAGGACTAGGATAACTAGATAAGTTAGTTTTGCCAAGAACAAAAAAAGAATTTCAGTGAATGAGTCACTGTTATGGACTGAAGGTTTGTGTCCCACCAAAATTCATATGTTGATACCCTAACTCCCAATATGACTATATTTATAAATAGGAACTTTATGGAAGTAATTACAGTTAAATGGGGTCAGAGGGGTGCACCCTAATCTAATGAGATTGATTTCCTTATAAGAGGAGGAGAAGACACCAGAGAGCTCTCACTCTCCTCCATCTGAGGACGCATCAAGAAGGGGGCTGTCTGTAAGACAGAAAGAGAATCCTCACCAGAAACCAAACGTGCTAGTGAGCCCTGTGTTCTTGAACTTTCCAGCCTCCAGAACTGAGAAGATAAATTTGTATTGTTTAAGCCACCCAGTCTGTGCTATTTTGTTGTGGCAGCTAGAGCAGACTAATACAGTCACTGAAAATTCATTCCTAGGCACCCTGGAAAACAGGAGAGCAGGGAAGAAGGCAGATTTAATTTGACTGTAAATGTATTGGCCATTACCTGTTCTATCCAAACTAGGGCAAATAGGCAGACCAAAGAAAAGCCTTTAGCTGTCAGTGAGGATGGCAGAGTTACACCAGAAAATGAGTCATTTAAAAAGTTTTCTGGAAACAAGTCTCCTCCTTAGGTCCCTTTATTGATACACTGTACCTAATTCCTGAGCTTGGCTAATTCCAGAAGGGAAACAAAATTATTAACACAGTCTATATAAATTTACCCTGTAGTCTTTTAATATTTTATTGTTAAATTATTTTTTTAATAATATAAAAAGCACCTGTGAAGCCCTACTCAAAACAAAAGTTCAGACCTTACCAAAAACCTATAATTACCTTCTAGGTCTCTACCAACCCATCTCCAAATTGATACAGCCAGCATCCTACATCCTGTTTCCTAATTCTTTTGTTTTCTTTTTTATATTTTAGTGCACTTTAAATCATAGTTAAAGGAATGTTTTTATTTTGTTTTTAATGTTACAACAAGAGCATCACACTATATGTGCTCCCTTTCCATGCCAAATTGTATTAGGCAATGAGCTCTCTTCTTTTATGGCTTTTTTGAGGTTAAGTGGAAGAGAGCGTTCAAAATATCCTTGCATCTTGGGCTTTCTGTCATACACTCAGTGTTCCTTCAGGTACAGTGATCTTTCCCAGCACAGTCAACAACCAGGCGTAAGTGCAATCACAACCAGACAGAAATTTGGCACATAGGTTACAGTTCACCTTGTGTGTCACTGGCTTGCAGAATCTTGGTTGTAGTGGTCAGGTTAAACACCTGCTTGTTCTGGATGTCCATCTGTAACAGTGTTTGATGAGAAATGGAAGGGAACAAAACAACTCTGTGGTTATATTAAATATATAATGCTCACATCATTTATAACTATTGATGTTGCAGTTAATGAAAATCCAACTGAAACTGGCTTTGGTAGAGAGGGGTTACTGGCTCGACTGTGAAGTAACACAGATGGAGTGGTCTTCAGATCTGGTTTGATTCAGTGATTCAAAGACATCAATACAGAGTTTGCTCGTTTTATTGGTCTCTCTTTTTGTCTTCTACATTATCATCTCCATCCTAAAGTTAGTTTCTCTTGCAGAGGCAAAATGCTATAGAAAGAGGAAGCTGGTTTTTAGAAGCTACCACAGAAAAGTAAGGTACCTTCTTTCTTAGAAACCTCCAGGAAAGCCAATCTCATGTCTCATTAGCTTGAATTAGTAAACTTTTTGTGATACTTCACCCAACAGTCTCTCCAAAATGTTTGTTATTAATTACTTAACAGCCCCAAATACCCTCTGTTTTTGACTTACATAACTTTAACTTACTATATCTAAAAACTATACTCAGTAATGTATTAATGCCAGATCAACAATTGTATCAAATGTACGACATCAACGCAAGGTGTTAATAGGGGAAACAGGGGGACTGCAAGGAGTATACTTTCTGCACAATTTTTCTATAAAAATAAAATTGCTCTACAAATGAAGTCTATCTTTTAAAAAATAGTGTACTCAGAATCTTCTGGCAAGTTGCCTTTGTGTTATGCACACAGTGATATTCACGAATTGTGTTCTCCACTGTCTTCTTTGGCGTTAACTTCCAAATTTATTCCTACCTGAACCCCTTCCCTCCATCTTGGACGGCAACATGGATACACTTCCTGTGTAGCAACATTAAATATCCCCTAAACCATGCCAATACACATTATTCCTTCAAGCCTAATATCAATATTATCTGTTCATTTCTCAATGAAGTTTACAAATATACAGTCTAATAAGAAATGTATTTAACTTATATCTCTTCTGATATTTTTCTTTTCTGGAGAGGGGAGTAAGTAATTAGGTTTATTTACTTATTTTTTTAGAGGAGGTACTGGGGATTGAACCTAGGACCTTGTGCATGTTAAGCATGCACTCTACAACTTCAACTATACGCTCCCCCCAACTGATATTTGTGAATATAATGATTGGTCAAAAATAAAGATTTGTGAACAGAATGAAATAAGAATACATCCAAAATAATGCTTGTAAATAATTATTTGATGATTATTTTTCCTTTGTTTTGTTTCTGCATATTCAAAAGAATGTGGCATTTATATTTATTTTTAGTTGGAATACTTTTTGATTAAGTAGAAGAATATCAATATCCTGGGGTATAAATAGCTCTAGCTGAGAGCAAACAAAGGCTTTTGGGTGCTATGTAATGCGGAGCCAATTCAGTTATCATAAATTTCACTTCTAACAAAAGACATCAGGGTTAACAAAATTGTTTAATTTGCTTAGGCAGGATGAACCTTGTGCCTCTGCAAATTATTGCATGAGCTTTATGTTGAATAATGCTCTAGAGAGATACTTTTTTCTCCATTTATACCCTAGTAGGAGTTAACTTCTAGTTTATTTCAAGTACATAATATATGTGGAAAAGTGCTTGCAAATTAGAGGAATTATTGTAACACAAGTCTGCCTTAAGACATACAGGCACTCAAGTTAAACAGGAATTACGTTCTTTAGCTAACAGATTTATGGAATGTAATGAAATTTTGCTACTGGGTAGTAAGAATAGACTGCATAGCCTATTTCAGTGGAGAATTGAAAAGTAGGAGACAATGTTGAGAAAGAACAATGAATTTGGAGTCAGAAGCCCTGTATGACCTTGAGCACTTGACTCTTTAAACCTTAGTTTCTTTATCTATAACTTAGAAAATCTAGGCTATATTATTATTAGGATCAAATTATATAATAGATGTGAATGTGTTTTATGCCTTTCAAAGAACTATGTTCATTTAAAATGTTCCCATATAAGAGGTAGGGGGCTATCCTATGGAGGCATGTGAAATAGGGTAAAAGGGATATTCTGTGATGTATAGGGTAAGATGCGTTAATGAAGAAACTCCTTGCTAAAAATCTCAATAAATCCAGGTGAGTGTTCTGAGAACTGTCTTAGGGAAAGTGTATGTAGCAAAGCTTCTCAATCAAGTACACAAGAGAATTACACCATTCTGGTAAGAATATCTATTCAGCATGTATATTTGAAGTAACAAAGTTCACAAGAGATCTCAAGGAGCACCCTCATTTAAGAATCACTGGTCTAGAGCAGAAGTTAGCAACCTTTTTTCTGTAAGATCTAGATAGTCCTTATTTTAGCATTTGCAGGCACATAAGGTGTCTGTCTTATCTTCTTTGTCTTTGGTGTTTTACAACCCTTTAAAAATGTGAAGAACTTTCTTAACTTCCCAGCCATACAATAACAAGCCAGGGGCAGAGTGAGATTTTTAGAAAATAAAAGAGCTCACATCATAGTTTGTAAATTAGTACATGATACATATACAACAACTGTCACTATGTGGATGTTTGTTTTTTTCATTACCACAAAATCCTTGAGTGTAGAGCCTTGTCTTATTCAGTTTTGTACTTTTGGAATCCAGGACCTTTCCTGGCACATCACAGTCCCTCAGTAATTGCTATATGAATGAATGGAAGAAAGAAGATCTATTAAGAAAGATTCATATTAGAGACTATAGCATTTGCAGAATCTATCCAATAGTAAGAGAGGTTATAGTTTCCCAGTTAATTTCATCAATACAGATAGTAAAAACAAACAAAAACAAAACAAAACAAAAAAAGGTCCCCATACCCCCTAAATTCTACTGGCTTAACATTAATATTTGTTCACATTGAGTGTGTTAAGCAGATACTGGCAAATAGTCTATTTTATTTGTTGTTTGGAAGAAATATGGCCTTGATTTTGTGATATTTTTAGGAAGTTGGAAGTTCATTTCTTGGGTGCAATATTTAGGGAAGTTTCTCTGGAAGCCAAGTCTGGGGATGGGAATTTGAATTTACCTTTGAGAAGATTATAAAATTGTCTTTAAGGGAGAAATTTGTTTGGGGAGACATTTGATTTCTAGCATGCTATACTTAGGGCTCTGGTTTAGTACTGGATATACTAACTTAGTTAAGCCTTTAAATGAGACTAGTCATATGAATGCACTGCTTAATTTAAAGCTGTTTTTATTGAGAATATAAACATAGTGGTGAAATATGACACATCATAGTGGGTTCACAGTCATTTAATTGGCTTAAAATAGGTCTTTTCAAAAAATTTATTTTCCAGCTTTATTGATGTGATTGACAAATAAATTATATATATTTACAATGCACAACATGTTTTGATATACATATACATTGTGAAGTGATCACTACAATCAAGCTAATTAACATATTCATCATGTCACATAGTTATCTTTTTTATCGTAAGAACATTTAAGATCTACTCAGCAAATTTCAATATACAGTATGTATACAATGTAATATTATTCAAGTATATAATATAGTATTAACTATAGTTGCCATGCTGTTCATTAGGTGTCCAGAACTTTTTCATTATGTGTCACTGAAACTTTGTACCATTTGACCGACATCTCCCCATTTCTTCCACCCTTCAGTCCCTGGCAGTCATCATTCTACTTTTTGCTTCTATGAGTTCAACTTTTTAAATTCCACATATAAGTGAGGACAATACAGTATTTGTCTTTCTGTGTATGGCTTATTTCACCTAGCATAATGTTGTGTAGGTTCATCTATCCTGTCACAAATGACAGGATTTTCCTTTTTTAAGGCTGAATAGTATTCCACTGTATGTTTATACCACATTTTCTTCGTTCATTCGTCTGTGGACAGACATTTAGGTAGTTTCAAAATCATGATTATTGCGAATGATGCTACAATGGACATGAGAGTATAAATATTTCTTCTAGATTCTTATTTCATTTCCTTTGGCTATATACTCAGAAGTAGGATTGCTGGATCATATGGTAGTTCTATTTTTAATTTTATGAGTAACCTCTATATTGTTTTCCATAATGTCTGTACTAAGTTACATTCCCATCAACCATGTACAAGGGTTCTCTTTTCTTTACATTGTTGCCATTTGTTCTTTTGTCTTTTTGATAGTAGTTATTCTAGTAGGTGTGAGGTTATATCTCACTGTGGTTTTGATTTGTATTTCTCTGATGGTTAGTGATGCTGAATAATTTTTCATGTATCTGTTTGTCCATTTGTATGCCTTCTTTTGAGAGGTGTCTGTTCAGGTCCTTTGCTCATTTTTCAATCAGATTGTTAATTTTTTTTAAAGTATTGAGTTTTATGAGTTCCACATATTTTGGATATTAATACCTTATTAGATGCATGATTTGCAAATATTTTCTCCCATTCCATTGGTTGCCTTTTCACTCTGCTGATTATTTCCTTTGCTGTGCAGAGGCTTTTCATCATTTGTCTATTTTTGCTTTTTTTGCCTGTGCTTTTGGGATCAAATCCAAAAAAATCATTGCCCAGAAAATAGGTCTGTTTTATGTAGTTCTGCCACTTGGCCTTCTAGATATAAAAATCTGATATGTTACCTGAGACAGTGATCTGATTACTACTTGGACTGCTTTCTCAGCTGAGGTGCATTGTCTTTCATAGTCAAACTCTTCAGTAGTTTCATAACTCACTTTTTACATGTTTATTCCATCTCACAGGCCAACATCTATGTGGGCATTTGACTACTATTCCTTAATTCAAGTGAACATTTTTTTTCTGAACTGCTGTGGGACCCTTCTAACAATCTCCTGCTTCTGAGATCAAGTGTAGCAATGCCTCATGTTCCTGCAAGATACCATGTTTATTCTGCCTCATGGCTGTTTCCCTGTCTCTAATGTTCTCTTGATTTTCTCTACAGCATGAGTTTAGATATTGATAATGTTGAACTTGAGCTGAGACCTGTGCTCCTGGAAAAAGCTACAATTAATAAATCTCTCCCACCACTTTCCCCAACTCTTTTATGTTTCAGAAAAAAAAGCTTACTGCAGAGAACCAAACTTTTTCTTCTTAGAGAAGACTCACTGATGCCCTCCTTGATGCCCTCCTCTATGATGAGGCCAGAGACCCTCCAATTTCCCATTCTTTATCTCAGAAACGATTAGTTGGACTGTTTGTCCCCCTGACCAGTCTGAACAAAATGCCTGACTTGACCAAACTTTAGTCAGGCTTCTTTCCCTCCCCCAGGCACCTGAACTTTGCTGCACCTGATCTTTGCTGCACCTCTGGGTTTTGGGGCAGAAAAGTCCCTCCTTAGCAGCCTTTCCAGGTGATCAACTGACTGCAAGAAAAGTCAACTGTCCCATCACGCCACCTGCTCATCTCATTCCCCTATCCAAGCCAGATTCCTTCTAGCCATTTTCTCCCTCCTTATAAAAAGAAAATTCATTTTTTGCATGACCTTTCAGATGTTTGCAGATCTTACAGTCTGAGCATTCTCCCCCTCACAACAGTCTCCTTCCCTGATTACAACCACCTTTGAATAAAGCCTTTATTCCAGCAAGTTTTCTTACCCTCCCGGCTGGGTTAGATACTCCCCAGAAGAATTCTGTAACATCACGTGTTTATCCTAATCAGAGCACTAATCACACTGGGGAACAGGGCTGTGTTCTTGCCTTGATTCTTCACTAGAATGTGAGCTTCTTGAGGGCAGTCTCTGTGTCTACTTTCTCTGTAGCCCTGGCCCCTTGCAGAGTTCTAGGACATTTTAGAGGTGCAATTAAGCCTTAAGTACTTAATTATTTAATTAAATTAACAACCAGCTTTTTTCCCTGTGAAGATGGACAACTGATCTGAGAACCTGTTTCTGACCAGTCACTTCCATGGATAAATGAACTGGGGATGAGGGGAGGGAGAGCACAATGATGATTATTCCTGTATTTCTGCATAAAGATAACTTTCATGTCCGGAAGGAGCGATTTAGACAAAGGTTTCCCACTCTCCACTGTCCCTTATAAAACTTTGTGGGAAAGCAATTTTGATTATTGTTGTAGAGGCCACCAGTTCTAGAAAAATATCCCAGAAGAAAATGGGTTTTTTTATTCCTTCTGGCTCAAAATAGAGACTTATATACTTCTGGAGATGGAAGGAATGCTAGCTTCAATTTATCAAACACATAAAATGTTAACTGTGCCATTTGATTGAACCTTTATGATATACATCACCACAATATGATTTATATTACACCAGAAATGCTGTTTCCTCCTTCCCCACTTCAGTCAAGAGATCCAACCTAGCCTCAAGGACTCCAGCTTGAATCCTCAAGGAAGATAATAAAAGACACTGGTTCCTATGCTCAGAAATTGTCCCTGACTTGAATCAAAATGCCTTTTGAATGCCAAATTTTGTTTTGCTTGTTTTTCTTTTTTTTAAAAAAAATTATTCATTTATTTCTTATTTCTTCTTCTTCTTATTTTAGTGGAGGTGCTGGGGATTGAACCCAAGACCTCGTGCATGCTGTTTGCACTCTACCACTGAGCTATACCCACACCCCCTTGCTTGTTTTTCTTAAGGGTGCTCCGTTCCTGTTATTCAGATTCCTTGCCTAAGTTTCTGATGCATTGTTAATCTTAGCTGGATCCCTGACTTTCTGATACTCAAACCATTTGCCTGGGAACCTGTCTGATCCACCACAGTCTTTGTGCCAACTTAGTCTATCTCAGTTCCCACTATCTGGCCCTGAGACACTGCCCATCAGTTTCTAATCCATCCATGCAACTCCACTCCAGAGCTAACCCTGAACCTCACGATGGCTGCTCCAGCTCATACTGACATACCACAGGCTCCTCTTCTTGTGTAAAGGCCCCTCCAGGCTCATGTTGGCTCTTTGTGGCTACTTGTCTTGCACTTTTGCATGCTGCTGCTCACAGTTCTAGGAAAGTAACAAATAGTTCAGAAATGAAACATCTGGAACAGATCTATATATTGTAATTAATTTTAAATTTAATCCAAGTAATAAATGTACATTGTTTAAAAAGTCATTGGAGAGTACAGTATGGAAGGAGAGGGGGAGGTTAACTTTTCATGACAAACTCTATGCAGCCAGATGATCAGGTCCAACATCAACAGTGATAAGTCACACTGATACCTTTGATAAGGTATGATGAAAGTGGCGCTTCACCTCTGAGGTCTTCTTCCCCAAAGCCTATAACCCCAAAACAATCATGAGAAAAACATCAGGCAAATTCTGATAGAGACATCCTACAAAATACCTGCCAGTATTCCTCACAACTGTCAAGGTTATTAAGAAAAAAAAATTCTGAGCACCACTCATGAGAGCCTGAGGAGACATGACCACTAAGTATGTGGTAACCTGGATGGGATCCTGGGACAGAAAAAAGACACTGGGGGTAAAAACTAAAAAAACCTGGATAAAGTATGGACTTTGGCAAATAATAATGTACCAATATTTTTTCATTAATTTTAAGCAATGTACTAAAGTATGATGTTAATAGTAGAGAAAAGAATAAAGTCAATTATTTAAAAAAGTTTAATGGCATAAAGAAGTTATATGACTGAAAAAAAAAAAACATAAGAAAGAAAAACGGTACTTGCCATCACCTTCAAGTACTTTGTCCCAGTGACAATTTTCAGTTCATTTAATTGTTTCTCAAGGCTTTACTCTATTTCTGAATAGTATGCTTTTGTGGAAATTTTTTATTTATCCATTTTAGACACTCTCTATTGACTTCCTGTGATGGCAGGTGAGGAAGTAACTCTCTTCCACCATGTTTCTTCCTCCCACTATATTTGTGTCACAACTTTTGGCTAATCCATATTCACTGTTCACATTACAGTAATTACATAATCCTGTTCACTCTTGAGTCAAATTGTGTTCTGATTACTTTTTCTTTTGATGCATTATTTGCTTTTTCTGAAATTTATAATTGTTTCATTTTTTATTTGCTTGAGTCTCTATGTACATATTGCTAATTCTTTCCCAAACATTCCAAAAGTTACATGATTAACTCTCATGATATTATTTTCTAGAATAACACATCAGAAAACCAACCAGTTTCATTCTGTCCTGGCACCTCCCTCCTGCAGCCCTGCATTTCCTTGCTCTCCTCTAGATGCATGCCTCAACTGTCAGTCCAAGAGTTCTCTTTGTCACCCTTCCAATGAATTCCATGATTTTTGGATCAAATATCTTCTTTCACATGCTTATTTTCTCATTTAGTTGTAGCAGATTCTCTAGTATCTTTTTTTCTCCTTTCTACCCTTTAAAAAAATTAAGATTCTATTTTTCTATTTTTATCAATGTTATGCATGCAACCAGTCTGAAAAGAAAAACAGTTTTACAGGTATGTTAGGAAACCCCTAAAAAACTGGGTTCAAGGGAAAAACTTATAGTTTGCATGTGTGTGTGTGTGTGTGTGTGTGTGTATGTATGTGTGTATATATATCCATATACATAGACACACACACATATATTGTGGTACAATCCCAGAAAGCTAGCAGTAAGAGGAAAATGAAAGTAAAGTTGGCCAAGATTGTTCTAGCCTCTACCCATGATCTAATTCCAAAGCCACTTCCACAATTTTAGATATTTGTTGTGGCAGCACCTCACCTCCTGGTACCAAGATCTGTATTAGTTCCCCAGGTCTGCTCTAACAAATTACCACAGACTGTGTAGCTTAAAACAACAGAAATTTATTCTCACAGTTCTGGAGGATAGAAGTCTGAAATTAAGATGTTGGGAGGGCCATGGTCTCTTTGAAGGCTCCAGAGGAGATTCATGACTTGCTTCTTCCAAACTTCTGGCACTCTAAACAGTCCTTGGCGTTTCTTATCTTCTAGCTGCTGTTTTTCAACCTCTGGCTCTGAAATCATATAACCTTCTTCCATGTGTATCTTCATATGAACTTCTTTTAAGGATACTGGATTTAGGGCCAGCCCTGATCCAATATGACCTCATCTTAACCAACTACAACTGCAAAGGCCCTACTTCTAAATAAGGTCACATGCTGAATTTCATGATTATGATGTTAGCTGCAGGTTTTCAATATAGACTCTTTACCAGACTGAGGATATTCACAGTTTGTTGAGTATTTTTATCATGTTGAATACTGTCACATGCATTTTCTTTCTTTTTTTGAGGAGGATGTGGATAGTTCTTTTTTAAAATTTATTTACTGAGGTATGATTGACATACAAAAAAAGCTGTACATACTTTATACATCTTGATGATTTTGAAGGTAAAAATACACTCATGAAACCTACACCATATACAAGGCCAAAAACTTAATCATCACCTCTAAGTTTCCTTCCTACTTCTTTTTAAAAAAAAATATAACATTTAACATAAGATCTACTCTAGTAACAAAATTTTAAGCATAAAATACTATATTGTTAACTTTGTGCACAATGCTGTACAATACATCTTGAGGACTTATTTGTCTTGCTTAAGTGAAATTATGTGTGCTTTGACCAACACCTCCTCCAGTCCCCTTCCCCCATCTAATGCTTTTTCTATACTTAATGAGATGACCATGTAGTTTTTGTCCTTTATTCTATTAATATGGTGTCTTACATTAATTTATTTTTGAATGTTAAAAGAGCCTTGCATTCCTGGGGTAAAGCTCACTTGTTAAAGTGGTAAAATCCTCTACATGGAATTTGTTGTATTATTAACAAATATGTTATGCTCGTTTTATGGCCTAACATAAGCTCTATCCTTAAGATTGTTTCACGTGCACTGGAGAAGAAAGTGTTTTCTACTGTTGTAGAGTACAGTTTTATAGATATATGTTCAGTCACATTTATGTGCAGTATTATTTGTCTTCTATTTTCTTGTTGATCTTCTGCCTCATTGTTCTATCCATTACTGAAAGTGGGGTATTGAAGTCTCCAACTATTATTGTTGGATTGTACATTTCTTTCTCAGTTCTATTTTTGCTTCACTATTTTGGGGGTACTGTTATTATGTACATATGTGTTTATAACTGTTATAGCTTCCTGATGGGTTTATTATTAAAAAGTGTCCCTATTTTAAAAAAGAAAAGTAAAGTTGGAAAAGAGGAGGAACAAATAACAGGGTGTTCATTACCCAGCTGGTCTCAGTTTCGTGGTAAGTGCAGCAGATTGCTTGGTCTTGTAGGATGTCTTTAGAGAGGTCATAGGAAAAAAATTATCAAACAGTTTTTATCTCCCCTTGGTCAGAGTTTACTCCATTGAATATCACTCCTCAGCACTTCCAGATTGTGCCATCTAGATTGTCCAAGCAGCTTCTGGGGAAGCCAGAAACTAGGAATGTGGTGGTGACACCCAAGGTTTAAGCCACAGCACATGCAGTCAGTTAGTGAGTAGTCTACGGTAATGACACTCTCCACCTGCCCACTAGCAAGCTGCATTCTTATGACCCTGCCAAACAGTAAGCTTCTGGGGGTGCATGAATGCTGATTAGATCCAGTGGCCTTTTGTACTGCATTGGCAACAGAGGTGAGCCCAGGGTAAGGAAGTAAAAAAGTTCCTTCTCACAAGGAACCAGGACTAGACATTGTATCAGTCCTCAGCAGGGGAATAGGCAGAATGCCACAAGGACATGGTCCTTGCCATAGAGCTCAACAAGCCTGTCTCCTATGATCTTCAAAACCTTCTCTCTGTGGCCTATGAGAATGCAGTTGATGTCAGGCGATCTAACTGAAGAATCAGTAGTATCAGTAGCATCATGCAGATTGCTGGTGAATCCACAGAGCTCATAAATTTGATCTATCTCATATCTGCATCTCTGCCTCTCTCAAAATGTAACTACCTTTACCTCTTTACTCTGATATTTTCACATTTACTTCCTTTGTCACTAAATAATACCATTGAAATGCCAACTCCTGATTTCTTAGTTTGGGGCATTTTCTATTAACTTCCACTGAAGAAGATGAGGACTTGGATTCTTTCTACTCCTGCTGGCATCACGTGAAAGCACCCTTCAAACATGAACCACCCCCCCACTCATCCTGCCAATGCAGTGTACTTTGGTTAAAGCAATAACCACTGTTTACTTTATCATTTAAATGCTATTAGGGAGTGTGATTTCCAGATTGGCAGAGTAAGTGCTTCTGAAAAATCCACTCCTCCATAAAAGCAATGAGAACAAAGGCAAAAATTGTCAAATCAACTTGTTCAGAACTCTGTAAATTAACTTAAAGGAATCCAAGGAATGTTTATTCAAGAAAAACTGCTGAAACTTAGTAAGAACATAAACTTCATAGCATTTTAACTTGCCCGTGTCGCATCATGCTCTCCCAAGCTCCATGATAGCCTTGAAAACCAGCAGCCTAGCAACCCCTCCATGAAGGGGACTGACCAGCTTTGAAGTTCCTTAAAATATTTCTTCCCCAGAGAATTGCTACTACTTGATATACCTGGAAGTTCCTAGAAAATCCGTATTCACAGGATTTGTCATTATTTGACTGGACTGAGAACTTATTCAATGAGAAAAACCTTATCCTTAGAGTGTTTATCAAAAATAATCAGAGGAAATTGTTCAACACTGCAGCTGCCTGAAGCACAATACCAGTTGGGGCAAACAAGATAATGACCCAAAGACTTAAAAAGAATATCTGGGAAATGAGATGTTCATAGCAGGATTTGAAAAACTTTAAAATATTCCTTGGACTCATGTGCAGACTATTTACATGCCTAGGAAAAAAACCTAAGGACACCCTTATCTCCCACTTCTGTCTGATCATGAGGCTCTGTGTGATCAGAAAGTGAAGGATAATGCAGAGTGGTAAACTGCCAGAGCCCTAATACAACTAGATTGTTTAAATTAAGATGCTAATTGTAATACCGAGGGCAAGCACTGATAGAATAACTTAAAAAAAAAAGTGAATTTAAGGGGTACATTAAAAAATCTCTATTTAGCTTATAAATAAAAGGAAGTAGTGGAGGAATAGAGGAACAAAAAGATCTAAAAAAAATATACATAAGTGGTAGGCATAAATCCTACCTCCTCAGTAGTTACATTAAATGTAAATAGATTAAATACTTTAATCAAAAGGCAAGGATTGGCAGAATGGATTAAAAAAAATTACTCTAACCATGTGTTGTGTAAAGAGACACTTCACAAAGATACACATAGGTTGACAGTTAAAAGAGCAGAAAATAGAAACACCATGGAAACAGTAACTTAAAGAGAGCTGAAGTGGCTAGTCTAATACACTTTATACACTATTCCCAGCAGGGCCAGGAAGGAAATCATGATTTCTCTCCCTTTACTGCTTAACTTCTATTTGTCTAGAACTAATACTTTTCTTTCCTTATTTACTTAAATTTTTATGTATTTGCCTGTGATTCCATCCAAACTTCTTGCAAATTGTCTACATCTCCTCTCAAAATGTTTAAATGCATCAGATATTCAGAAATTGATATTTCATCTTCCTAATGGAGTTTCTGAAGAGCCTTCTATCATGCCGCAATATGAATGGGTTATCCTCTATAGCTGCACTTTTCATTTTGAAATCTTCCTTCACAAGCATTATGCTTATTACCTTCATCTCCCTATTGGGTTGGAAGTACTGTTTTTGGTTTGCCAGGTCTTGTTTCTTGGTCTGTTCCCCTATTTTGGTAGAACTCAGTCTCCGGTGGCCTACTGAGATAAGGGAACAAGGAAAATACATTTTTTTTAGAACTTACCTGCTTGAAATTTATCTATTCTACCCTGAAACTTGATTACAATTTGGCTTGATATGGAATGTTAGTTTAGAAGTCATTTTCCTGCAGCATTTTGAAGGTGTGTCTCCACTGACTTTGAAATTCCTGTATTCCAGTGAGAAGTATGCAGCAATTTTGATTTTTGATTCTTGTTTGTGAAATTTTTTTCTTTTTAAAACACTATCTCCAATGTACAAAATTTTACAATAATATGTCTTAGTATAAGTTCATATCATCTATTTTGAGGGGCACTCTGTGGGCTCTTTTTAATCACTTCCTTCAGAATATAAGTTAAAGACTTAGTTTACAAATAAAATTAGGTGATCAGTGTGAGGCACCCAGGAATAAAATACAATTAGCAAAAGCTAAGTGGCTCCTAGTCACTGATGTAGAAACACTATGGCATGGGTACTTCTTGGTTCACTCAAGAAACAGGAGAAAGAGGTATTTAATGCAAATGAATGAATTGTTTGTTTTAACAGGTATTCAATCCCAATTGTAGTGACTGAGGCAATGAAACAGAGAAATTGACATAATGAAGTTTTAATGTGTAAGGTTGGTAGTTCTGAGTTCTGAGTGATTTTAAGGAAACGTTTCCTTTTATCAAAGTATAACAGACATTCTGTCCTTAATCAAATATTATAATGTGAAATAGTCTTTCAGACTCAGAATGCCTTTTATTTTTTTCATGTCTACAAACGTCTGCCACTTTCACCTCAAATATATATAAGCAAGTTTTGTAAAGTACAAGTCCTTTGTAAAATTTTGTTAGATCTAAACAGGATTGAAACAACATTTATGAAAGTATGTTCAATAATCAAAATCTTATTGCTGAATTAAAAATTTTTCTTTTTAATATTTTCCTGAAGCTGAAAGTAAAGCATTCATCCTAAGATACACTACTATGAGTCCATAAAACTTAGTGTTTTTTTTTTAGAGGCTATATTGTAAAAGTATATACTGACTATATATATTCAATATTGCCATGTGGAAAACATGGCAAATATTTTGATTGGACATTATTTTATTTGGAGTATTTTGTCTCTTAAAATCTCGCAGCATAAAGATAAATTATACGTGGACAGAAACACATTGTGTCAGCTTTCCCTAAGTAGCCTTTTCTTCTTTTCCAATCTGTGAAGGTTGACAAGGAGCATTGAACAAAGACGTTTCATTCTTTCTTTTCTCATCTTGGCAGAAGAACCTGGTAGCACAACTATAGTTAACTATTCAATTCCCAGCTACTTTAATTATCAGGGTAAAAAATGTTAATTCCTAGAAGCAGTACTACTTCAACAGTTTATTGAACTTCACCAGAGGGGAAACACTTCTAAGGTTATGGTTCATTAGGTCTGTGCTCTCAACCATTGAATTTAGACATTTATCTAGAAACTAGATAAATGACACAAAGCAAAAAAAACTTTAAAGTGAGAAATTTAACATATCCATGATTAACTTTCATTATCTGGATGTTATTAGTGAAACCAAAAGCTAGTAAATGCTGAATGAGTCTTGCAAACTCAATTTTTCAAATCATACACTCTTTGAAAAATAAGTTTTGGTTGCAAGATTTAGGAAGATCACATTATTAGATTCTCAAAAGATATTCTTGAACTCTCTCTTATTCAACCACTTAAAAGCTGTTTATTTGCTAATGGCATAATGAGGTTACTTGGTTAAAACAGGAAGGAAAAGAAAAATAAGGTTAAAAAAGGAAATGAAGTGGTGGCTGTTACAGCAATTTGGGAAGGAGGCAGAAATTATCAAAGATTTGGAACTGAATTTTAACACTGACCAGCTCAGGGAACAGATATGAGACTGGAAGTCCAACAGAAAAATATTTATTTACCTGAATCACTACTGGTAACAATGTGCCATTTTGAATTGAAAGGGTGCTCACCTCTTAATATTCTGATACAGTTTTACCATTTATTCTCACATCTAAAAATAAAAAAAAAGTCAAGTTGTCCTGATCTTTTGAATATAGCATTTAAATCCTAAATTCCCACCGAAGGGTACATGTTCTTCCAAGAACAGTCCTAAAGATTTAAGATTTTAATTCTGTCTAAAAGGAGAGCGATGGCATTTTGCTTCCCACCGAACCCCCCTCTTTCCATGACAGTATAGTTTGCAATAACAGGCTGAGTGATGATTCATAGGGAACCTAAATTAATTCTATGAGCCTTTTTAATGTTGACTTTTAACTCACGAAAGTACACTATCATATGAGAGGATTAGGCCACCAGACTTCAAATAACCACATGAATAACTCTATTGTGGTGACTGTATTAAAGTGTATAAGTGGTTTGAATGCCACATGCTCTTGAAGGCCATACCTTGTGAGCATAAATTAGTTAAAAAAACAAATCTCTAGGTGCTGCCAGGAGTGATCTTCTAAGTTATCTCAAAGCACACAATTTCTCTGGGCAGTATTCACCATGGAAGTTGTTCTCATCATGGCAAAGTTATGCTAAAGTTGTCTATGAAGGGTTTTCCTTCACCCAGTGCAGAGCAGAGAGAGCAGGAGACAGTACTCAAATTTATGTAGTTCTCCCATTGTAGTTTTCCAAGCTTTATCATGAAAGCCTTTAAGCTTATAGAAAAATTCAAAGAACAGCATATTTATATCTATATTTAAACTATTTTATAATTGTACTTTTGATATCTTAATCTAATAATTATTTATGAGAGTTCATATATCCAAGTGTTTGAGGGTTTGTTTGATTTTCTGTTATTAATTTTAAATTTTATTGCTTTATAGTAAAAGAATGAAGTCTGTTTAATTTTCACTTTTTAAAACTATCAGTGTTCCCTTTGTGGTCATATGTATGATTAACTCATACAAAGATCCATGGATTCTTGAAAAATATTTCTCTCTTCATGGAGTATAAAGTTAAAAATATATATGTATATATATGTAACAATTAAACTTTAAAAATTATGCTGTTCAAATACCATATAAGCTTACTAACATTTTACCAACTCAACATATCAAATACTAATATTTTAACTCAACCTGAGAATATTTATGAATTTTAATTGAAAAATTTAACTGTTAGTGTCATAGTTGACATCTTTGTACATGTTAGCATGTTATTTTGATTTTGTTTTTGTTTCTTTGATATTTCTATTGATTCTTGGTTTTGTCTCATGAAAACTAAAATTTACCTACTTATTCTAGTGATTTTGATAGTATTCTTTTTTATCATTCTATTAATGATTACCATATTAATTAAATTCTTGTTTCCTTAATGATTAATTTATAAATAAAATACAATGTGTAATAGAAAGAAACTAATACCCCTGTACATACAATGTCCTGGTGATTATTAAATGTTTTTGTAATTTGTGCCTTTTCTTAAAGTGATCTTTGCTTATTGTTTTGAAATCATTTAAAAACCTTTTTATTAATTAAATTCTACATTTCATAGTCTTCAATGTTTACTACTAATCCTTCAATGCCATTATTAAATTTTATATTTGTTTATATTTGTCTCTCATTTAGGTGAAATGTTTTTACAGTTTGTTTACAGAAAACAGATGAGTTGCATATTTCTAAGGCCTTTCATAACTGAGATGTATTTCTGCTGTCTTCACACACAAATTTGTTTTTGTATGAAATTCTTGAGTCTCAATCTTTCTTTTTTTCCTCTAAACTATAGATACTGCTCTATTTTCTTCTCGCTTATTATGAGGTATTTATTTTGTGTATTATAAGATGTCTAAAGCAAGCTCAATTCTCATTCTAGGATAGGAAATCTGTTTTATTTTTCCTGATGCTTCTAGGATCTTTCCTTTTGGTTGGAATTCCCTAACATTATGGGAATATACTTGAATAGTAGTCTCTTTTCATAGTGATGTCTTTTCATTAGTTCTGCCACCTATAAGGTGAGCCTTCTTGATCTCTCTGTATCAGTCTTTCTCCAGACCCGAAGTTTTCTTTTGTTAGGTCTGAGGTTTCACTTCTCTTTCATTTGTTCTCCTTCCACCTGTTCTCTGCATTCTCTTCCTGTGATCTTCTCTTTCATAATTTAATTTTTCCTTTTTTTTTGTATTATAGTATTGTTACCCCAGCATATCTTCCTTACTGCCAGAACATTTTTATATATCTGGAATTTATCACTTATGACAATGTTTTCAATTCTGCAGATGCATTTTCCTGTTTCTTTCTGATCTTCCCTTATATAACTCAGTTCACCTGGTTCCCAGCCAACTCCTCATTTATCCCAGTCTGTTGTCTCATCCATTACCTCCGCATTCAGACTCTAATTTTTCTGGATTTGAAGGAATACAGGGAAAACCTTTATAAAATTTCCTGTAGTAAATGTTCTTCAAAACTGTGCTGTTCATTTATATCATAAAAGTGATATTTGAATTTGGCACTTCAGAAAATTTTCATAGGCCTCATATTGTGTTTTTTTTTCTATATATTTATTAATTAGGAAAAATCTATCTAGTCCAATATTCCCCTGGCTGTCTATCTGGTTGTTCTTGGATCCATTGTCTTAGACATTACATTGGAGTGCTGATTGATATGTATTATTTTTATCCAACTTTCTGGATATTTAAAGTCTCTTAACTAATGTGGATCTGCTGGTCAAAGACATACCTTGATCTGGCTGCCTGAGTGTCTTACATAACAAATGTGGTTTACACTTGGGTATTATGAGGCAATAATGAGTTATTCTCTCACCATGGCTCATCCCACTTGACCTCTTTTACATATCTAGGTATAAAATGACACCTGCTTTAAACTCCTGGGCCCTCTCAGCTCTTCTTTTGGAGTTCCTGTCAAATTAAATAGACGTGAAACTTCAAAACATGGGTGTGGGGAGAACTATGGAGTGAGAAGTTTGCAAATGGGGCTGCCTTCCCTAGAAAGCACCTCCTGCCCAGTGTGAAGGTGGTTTGCTTCTCTGTAGTTGATGTGGACTTGTCTTTAAGGTAGGGGAAGACACTGTAGGTAGACAGATGGAAATCTCCCACTATTTTTCACCCAGAGTCTGACCCTGCACTATAGCATTATGTACCCATATTTTAGAAAATAAAATTTCCTTCTGATGTCTGACATATCCTCGACAAAGATTCCTGGCTTCCATGCTATTGAAACATTACATCTCTTTATTTGTATTTTAAAGGAAAGGCAGAGAAGGATGAAAGGCCAGAAAAAATACTTTGGAATACTTTTGAGGAAGATGGTACTTAAAAGTCAGATATTATCTGAGTTTTAAATTATTGCAAAAGACAGATTTTTCTCTTCTAAGTATACAAGGTAGTGATTATCCAAACACTACCTAGTGTAGGGTATAGAATAGTAGGAACAAAGCAGAGGAATCAGCATTTAACCCAGAACCAATAGACAAGACTGAGAGAGAAATAGTAGAAATAAAAATAGCAAGTTAGGCAAAATGAGGTAACAAAAGAATATGTTCCCTATGAAGGAATAAGATAAAACCCCAGAGAAAGAACTAAGTGTAGTGGAGATAAGCAATCTACCCAAAGGAGAGTTCAATGTGATGATCATAAAGATACTCAAAGAACTCAAAAGAATGGGTGAACCCAGTGAGAAGTCAGACATTTCTAATAAAGAGAAACTATAAAGAAAAGCCAAACAGCACTGAAGAATACAATAACTGAAATAAAAAATAAACTAGACAAAAATCACTAGTAGATTTTAATACAGATATAGAAGAACAGATCAGGAACTGAAGGACTGGGAAGTGGAAATCACTGAAGCCGAAAAGGAAAAAGGAAAAAAGAGAAAAAATGAGGACAGTTTAAGAGAACAGCATCATGCACACTAACATTCCCATCATATGGGTCTCAGAGAAAAGAGAAAGGGGCAGAGAACATATCTGAAGACATAATGGCTGAAAACTTCCCTAACCTGAGAAAGGAAACAGACATTCATGTCCAGGAAGCATAAAGTGTCCCAAACAAGATCCATCCAAAGAGATCCACACCAAGATACAGTGTAATTAAAATGGCAAAAATTAAAGATAGAGAATATTAAAAGCAGCAAGGGAAAAGCAACACATTACTAACAAGGGAACTCCCATAAAGTGATCAACTGACTTTTCTGCAGTCCAGAAGCGAGTGGCACAATTTATTTAAAGTGGTGAAAGGAAAAAACCTACAACCAAGAATATTCTATCTGGCAAGACTATCATTCAGATTTGAAGAAAAGATCAAGAATTTTACAAATAAGCAAAAGCTAAGCATTCAGCACCATGATACCAGCTTTACAAGAAATGTTCAAGGGACTTTGCTAAGCAAAAAAGAAAAGGCCATTATTAGAAATATGAAAACTGCAAAAGGAATAATCTCATTGGCAAAGGCAAACGTATAGTGAAGGTAGAAGATCAACCGCTTACAAAGCTAGTGGGAAGATTAAAATACAAAAGCAGTCAAATCATCTGTATCCACGATAAGTAGTTAAGGGATACACAAACAAAAATATGTAAAATATGATTGTCAAAAATATTCAGTGTTGGGGGGCAGTAAAAATGCAAGGTTGTTAAAAATGTGTTTGAACTTAAGAAATCAGCAGCTTGAAATATGAGTAATTAGTCTATGACAAAGGGGGCAAGAATGTACAATGGAGAAAAAAATAGCCCTTTCAATAAATGGTGTTGGGAAAACTGTGACAACATGGATGGACCCAGAGGATATTCTGCTAAGTGAAATAAGTCAAAAAGATAAAGAAAAATATTTGAAAAGAAACGAAAGAACTTTGTATGATGACATGTAGCTAGACTTATCAGTGATCATTTTGAGATGTATAGAAATATTGAATCACTGTTGTACAACTGAACTAACATTGTTTCGGAGGTCAATTATACTTCAGAAACAAAACAAACACACAAACAAACTCATAGAAAAAGATCAGATTTGTCGTTACCAGAGCTAGGGGTGGGAGGAGAGGAAACTGAATGAGGCAGTCAAAATGTACAAACTTCCACTTATAAGAAATGTAAGTCCTAGGGATATAATGTGCATGACAAATATAATAAACAATGCTGTATGTGATATATGAAAGTTGTTAAGAGAGTAAATCCTAAGAGCCCTCATCTCAAGAAAACATATTTTTTCTGTTTCTTTAATGTATTTATATGAGATGATGGCTGTTCATAAACTTATTGTGATAATCATTTCATGATGTATGTAAGTCAGATCACTATGATGTACACCTTAAATTTATACATTGCTGTATGTCAGTTATATCTCAAAAAACTGGAAGAAAAAATCATTAAAACTAAGGTGAACTGTAAAAAAAAGAGTTCTTTGTATATTTTGGGATAACAGTCCTTTTTTAGATGTCTTTCGTAAATATTTTCTCCAGTCTGTGGCTTATCTTTTCATTCTCTTGACAGTGTCTTTTGCAGAGCAGAAATTTCTAGTTAAAATTAAGTTCAGCTTATCAGTTCTTTCTTTCATGGACTGTGCCTTTAGCGTTGCATCTAAAAAGTCATTGCCAAACCCAACCTATGTTATCTTCTAGGAGCATAGTAGCTTTGTGTTTTACCTTTAAGTCTGTGATCTCTTTGGAGTTAATTTTTGGGAAGAGTGTAAGATCTGTGTCTAGATTCAATCTTTGCATGTTATTTGTTGAAAAAACTCTTATTTTATTGCCTTTGCTCATTTGTCAAAGATAAGTTGACTATATTTATGATGTCTATTTCTGGGCTCTTTATTCTATTCCATTGATCTGTGTATTCAATACCACACTAATTTGATTACTGTAACTTTGTAGTAAATCTTGAAGTTGGATAGGGTCAGTCCTCCAACTTTGTTCTTCTTCAATATTATATTGGCTATCTTGGTTTCTTGTCTCGCCATGTAAGCTTTAGAATCACTTTGTCAATATCCACAAAGTACCTTGCTGGGATTTTGATTGGGATGACATTGAATCTATAGATCAAGTTGGGAAGAACTTATATCTTAACAATATTTTGTCTCCCTTTCCATGAACATGAAATACCTCACCACTTATTTAGTTCTACTTTGATTTCATTCATCAGAGGTTTGTAGTTTTTCTCATGTAACTCTTGCTCATATCTTGTTACATTATACCTAAGTATTTCATTTTAGGGGATACTAATGTAAATATAGTGTTGTGCTTTTAATTTCAAATTCCACTTGTTCATTGCTGGTATATAGGAAAGTGATTGACTTTTGTTTCTTAACCTTGTATCCTGAAACCTTACTAAAATTGCTTATTAGTTCCAGGAATGTTTTGGTTAATTCTTTTGGATTCTCTACATAGACAATCATGTCACACCTGATACAAAAATTAATTCAAAATGGATCACAAAACCAAATGTAAAATGTAGAACTATAAAGCTTTTACCAAAAAACACAGGAGAAAATATCTGGGACCCAAGGATTAGGCAAAGAATTCTTAGATTAGATACCAAAAGCATGATCCTTTACAGAAAAAAAACTGATGGTTTGATTTGATCAAAATTGAAAACTTTTGTCAGCAAAAGACTCTGTTAGGAGGATGATAAGAGAAGCTACAGAATCGGAGAAAATATATGAAACCACATATTTGACAAAAGATAGGTGTATCTTTGACAAAAAGATATTCTATATCCACAACATTTAAAGACTTCTCAAAACTCAACAGTAAAAAAGCAAAGAATCCAATTAGAATAGGGAAATGGCAAAATACATGAAGAGACATTGTACCAAAAAAAAAATACAGATGGTAGATTACTATATGAAAAGATGCTCAGCATCATTAGCCACTAGGGAAATGCAAACAAAACTAAACAAAACAAAACATAATGAGGTATCACTAAACATGTACCAGAATGGCTTTAAAAAATACCGATATCACCAAATGTTGGTGAGAATGAGGAGAATCTAGATCACTCATACACTGCTGGTGGACATATAAAATAAAGATACAGCCACACTGGAAAATAGTTTAATAAATAGTTTAACAGTGGTCTTAAAAGCTAAATATGCAAATATTTTCCAGCCTAACCAATATACTCTTGGGCATTTATCCCAGAGAAATGAAGGCATAAACTCACGCAAAAACCTGTACATGAATATTTATAGTAGCTTCATTTGTAATCACCAAAAACCGGAAACAACCCAGATGTTCTTCAGTAGGTCTATGACAAGACAAACTGGTTCACCCGGACCATGGAACACTACTCGGCAATAAGGAGGAGCCAACTATTGATATACACAACCTGGAGTAATATCACCAGAGAATTATGCTGAGTGAAAAAAAGCCAATGACAGAAAGTTCCATGCTTATGATTTCATTTATATGACATTCTTTTTTTTAAAAACATTTTTTATTGATTTATAATCATTTTACAATGTTGTGTCAAATTCCAGTGTTCAGCACAATTTTTCAGTCATTCATGGACATATACACACTCGTCACATTTTTTTCTCTGTGATTTATCGTAACATTTTGTGTATATTTCCCTGTGCTATACAGTGTAATCTTGTTTATCTATTCTACAATTTTGAAATCCCAGTCTATCCCTTCCCACCCTCCACCCCCCGGTAACCACAAGTCTGTATTCTCTGTCTGTGAGTCTATTTCTGTCCTGTATTTATGCTTTGTTTTTGTTTGTTTGCTTGTTTTTGTTTTTGTGTTTTAGATTCCACATATGAGCGATCTCATATGGTATTTTTCTTTCTCTTTCTGGCTTACTTCACTTCATTTATATAACATTCTTGAAATGACAAAAACCGTAAAAATAGAAAACACATTAGTGATTGCTAGGGGTTGATGAAGGGATGGGTGTAGGTGGGAACTGGGAGTGCTTATAAATGGGCAAAAGAGGGATCCTTGTGGTGATGGAAATGTTTCGTTTCTTGACTGTATCAATGGCAATATTCTGGTTGTGATATTGTATTGTGTGCTGTATTACACTGTACTAGTACCATGTTACCATTGGGGGAAACTGGGTGGGTAAAGGGTATATTGGATCTTTGTATTATTACTTACAACATATGAGTTTGTGAATCTACAGTTTTCAGAGCAAAAGGTTTAATTCTAAAATAGAATTTTTAATAAAACGAATACTTGAAAATTTACCAAGAGACCACAAAAGTGACAAAATGGGAAGATTATTTAATGGGGATAAGGAGGGAGCATAGAAGCTGGAGAGGGAAGAGAGCCTTCCAAAAATAAACACCCATAGGCAATTTTCATGCTTACACTAATGTATACGCAAAGTATAGTCAAGTGCTTGCTCAGGCGAAGTGAACTGACTCAGGTCCTCTGGTTGTGACCTACTAAAAGATTTTGTCCTGGGAGAAGGAAGGCTAGAAAGTGAATCTCAAATTGATAGCACTCTCCTTCCAAGGCATGGTTTATTTACCTCGATATGAGAACTTCGAAATAAGACCCCACCTGAACCTTCTAGGAGTTAACTTGACTGTGATGCCATCTGATTTGCTTAGAGGTTATTTATTTTGCAGTTCTAGACATATTAACTGAAAATTGCTGTGCGTTAGAAATCCAGAGTCTTTCACCTCTTGTTTGGCTGGTGCTAAACAACTATTAAAAAAGCAGAATTTTTTGTAATTATTCATACAGCTTAATGGACAAATTGATGGCTTTTTCTTCTCTGGCCCCTGCTACCACCTCTCTACATGTCATATTATTTAATGCCCACTCCACCAGTAAATTGCTATAATCTTAATGTGATAGTTCTAATATGATAATAATAGCTAATCTTTACCAAGAACTTACTACATGCCAGACACATGCCAAGCACTATTTAAATACTGTACATTTGTTAAACTCATTTAATCTTCCTAACAATCCTATGGGTTATATTCTGTTATTACCATTTTACAGATGAGGTACAGAGAGGTGAATTACTTTATTCTAGGTGATATTTATGCTACAAATAGTGAAGCCAGGAAACAAATCCAAGTGATTTTAACTCCAGAGTTCATACATTTAACCACTGGGCTTTACTGACCTCCACGAAACTGTACTATATAGTGAAGTGTGAGACAATCCTCTAAAAACTGTATGATGCAAACATGAGATGTGACAGTTTCTGACTAAGAATACCCTGCGTTTTGGAGCAGCTTAGTGGCTAACTTTTAGCTAATGTGTGTGGGCAGAAGTGACAGACATCACTTCCAGGGCTGACCATCAAACCTTCCCATCCATGATTTCCCTATTTGCTTTCACCATCCTTTGGCTAAATGAGAAGGACTTTAGGGACCCAGAGGAGGGCAAAGTCACAAGAGGGAAGGAGCCTGAATCCCTGCATTGCCGCTAAGAAAAGAACTGCCTAAGGAGAAATATCCGTGTTGGACTCTTGCTTGAGTGAGAAATAAACTTTCATGGTTTTAAGCCATTTAAATTTGACATTGTTTCTTGTTAGCCGATCTTTAGTAAATACAAGATGTTAGTAGTGGTATTACTATCTGAGTTCTCTTCTGTCTTTAGCTCTTTTTTCTTATATCAAACCAAACCCTTAACTACCCAAGATTTTGTTCTCAGCCCTCTTGTCTTCTCTTTACTTACTCACCTGCTCAGCAATTTTGTGCTTCAATGCTTAGTTCCATATGAAGTCCCAAGTTTCTCTCCTCTCCCAATCCTCTCTCTTGTGGAGGGCATCTTTTGGTCACCTCTGTCTAGTTGTCCTCCTCCTAGCCCTTCAGACTAGTGATGCCTAAAAGCTACTTTGTCTTCTTCACTAATTTGGATATGACCATCCTGGCTTATGTGCACCCAGACTGGAAACAAAATCTTGAATTTATCTTTGACATTCTCTGTCCTCTGTCAATCGAGTGTCCTAATATTCCCCTTCTCAGCTCCTCTCCTGGACTTTCTATTCCATGTCCCTGTTCTTTTCTGGACTGCACAGCCTCTCTTCAACTTTGTAAAGTTCTTCTTACTGGAATTTGGATTCATATCTGCTTCACTTCAGCCTCTTAATTTCCCCTATAATCAAAACTTTTAATCAAATCATGCTAAAGCCACTATGAACTGCTGTAATAATTTTAAATGTCACAATTTTATACTCAAAGTCATTGAAATAATAATAAAAATAATTTTTTAGTTTTATCCCATTCTCCTATGCCCCAGTATATACTCTATGCTTTACCTAAGCAGTACAACATCAATCTAGTCAGCCTAGGGCTTTTCCAATTACATGTCAGGATCTTGCTATTTCTACCCATACTTCTTGGTTTACTGGCTAGTGCCCTTTTGCCAAAGTCTATCTCAAATGCCATCTCATTAAGAAAGACTTTTTAAGAAGCACTTTTATTATGAAAAAAATTAATAGATGGACAAAATAATGTAACGTACCCATTAGATAGCTTCAATAATTATCAATTCATGCCCAGTCTTTTTTCATCTATATCCCTACCCAACCTCTTATCAGGTCCCAAGCTGAACATAAGCACTCCATCCTCTTTGTATCTCCCTTGCAGCACTAACATTGCATATGAGCATTTAATAACTACTAACATACATTTTATGCTCTCTCCTAGATTTAAAGTCCCTTGAAGGTAAGGTCTGAATGTTGCCGCTCCATCTAGCATAACAGTGCCCTGAGTTTAAAAGGAAAAAAAAAATTTTTTTAGTTTAAATTAAAATATCTAAGGCTATTTTAAAAGAAGTTGTTTTTCTCAGAGTTAATAATTGTATCTTTTGACAAAATTATCTTTGTACAAAGCCAACATGCGCACCAGCCCTATTTTTAAATTTTATGAGGAGATTCGTCTGGTTCTTAAGTAATCCAATGCTCTGTTTGGATTATCTCAATAATCACTCAATTCTATGCCAAGTCTTAGCTCAGGGTGACATTGGACAAATCATGTGGAGTTAGCATAGTGAATATATTCTCTTCACCTGTTTCCTTATTGGCAAATTGCATCTTCCCATTCAAGCTCACAAGAGAATTATGAGATTAAATAGGGTAGTCACCTATTGATTATACAAGTTATGGACCATTCAGAATTTCTTTTTTGACCTTTTTAGATCTATTGTCCAATTCTGTGTTTTTATTATTCACTAGCTCCCCCCTCAAAGGATGATGCAAAGGGAGAAAGAGCACATTAAGCTTAAATTATTTAGCAGTGGGGTCAGTAAAAAATTTGGCAGGGTGGAAAATTACAGCCATTAGCTAAAATGAAGATCATCTGCCCTTCATTAACATGAATGATAAACAATCATCTGTGAAGCATTTTGAATTCCTTAGAGAAACTCTTAGTTTGCATTTTTGCATCTGAGTGTATGTGTATTTTGATCATGGACACCCTTAATTTATTCAATTTTGATATTTCATTGATTCAAAAATTTCAACATACTTTAAGAGTACATATGGAATTGAAACATGGACTTCACAAAATCATTATGTTTCCATAATTTCTAAAGTTGAGAATGAAATTGTGGGTTGTATTTAGTTTCTATTATGCTTATGCACACTTTGAAGTGAAATACTAAATCCAACATTAAATCAAAACTGGGATTATATAAAAAACTGTGCAAAGAACTACCTGAACAGTTATATATGCTAGGTTGATGTGAATGAACAAGTTAATGTAGGTTAACAATGAGCCTTGGGAACTACTCAGCACTGTCATTTTACGATGTTTCTGTAGTTTTCTGCTTATTTTATATGCAGTTACTCTGATAAGATTATGCAGTATTGGGTGGGGGGCGGTGTATGATCAGGCCACCCAAGATCTCTTGCTGTCTGTACATCCCCTTCTCGACCAGTGCCTGCTTCACCTACAGCCTACTCACCTGACTGACCTTCCTACATACTGGCCCCCTGCCCCAGCTAGTAAGTGTTCTACTCTTTAGATCAGAACATCACCACCTGGAGAGCTTATCAAAGGGTCGGTGAGGGGCGGGCCCCTCTGCTAGTTTCCCGGGTAACGGGAAGTCAGCCTGACGTCAATTCCCCCTATAACCGGTTTCCTCCTTGCCCTGGGAGTAAAGGCTGCTCCAGGTCTTGCCTGCCTCTGTCTGCTGTAGGCGATGGGGTGTCACTCCAGGATCTTTCTTCAGACACGTAAGCTCCCCTTAGCCACTAAACCATTGATACCTCAGTTGCTGACTCCAGGTTCTTTCTTCGGTCTCGCTGATGGGCAAGTACAGGGCTTGCAGGCCTGTGGCATGCAGCCCAACAAGGAGTTACTGGGAATAATCACGTACTTTGGTGGTGTTGGCTAATTTGGTGACTGGCAACAATCTAAGGTCACATATTCATAAAGGCCAGGCTGTTTTATCATTGTTGAGGAAATGTAGAGGACCTGGAGAAATCATTTACTTCTCTTTGCTTGTGTTGGGTAATGCCCTAAAATTGTTCAGGGAAGCCCGGGGGCCATACTGAGACATGCTGGGTGACATGTCCCCATCCCCACATTATCAGAGCAGTTCTGCTTTCATTGGTCTTAGTGAAATGTTGTGTATGGTTGCATCTTTTTTATTTGTAAATTTAAGTGCTCACTATTAAAAATATTTGAAAGCTACTGATCAGATTTACCACCCCCCCACTCGCCTCTAGGTGAGCTTTCACCTGCACTTATAGGCTCTCTGACATATCACTGAGGATCTGATTTTTGAAGTCTGATTATAGATGATATTATCAGTATATGCCTGAGTTAGAGATACTGTCTTTCAATATCTTTATTCTAAATTCTTTTAGTTACTAGTGCGTCACAGTAGGTAAATTACTGAGTTCCTTTCCTAAGAGTTTATTTTGTAAGTATAACCCTCCCCATCTTTTCCTTGTAATCTCCAGTCAGTCTTCACTGCTTGACAAATTATGGGCAATCTCTGTATTCTGACAAGGAAGTCTTCAAGCACATAGCACCTGTGCTATCTACCACTGCCCACCACCATTGGAGTTCAGTAGAGCTGAAGGCCCAAGACAAGGTCTCACACAGGCTGGGCTGAATTAAATCTCATAGCAATGATATCAGGTGACTCTATCTCTGCTGTTGTCTCCATTACGCTTTCCATTATTTGTTAAAAGCAACTAATCTTTTAAAAAACTTTGAGGGAGAAGAAAAATAAAACATTTTAAGCAGCAAAAAAAGTGCTGCTTAAGGTTATGGCAAGATCAAGACATGGAAGCAACCTAAATGTCCATCAGCAGATGACTGATGTGGTTTATTTATACAATGGAATACTACTCAGCCATAAAAAGAATAAAGTAATGCCATTTGCAGCAACATGGATGGACCTAGAGATAGTCATTCTAAGTGAAGTAAGTCAGAAAGAGAAAGAAAAATATTGTATGATATCACTCATATGTGGAATCAAAAAAAAAAGAACACTATGAAGTCATCTACAAAACAGACATAGACTTGCAGACATGGTAAACAATCTTAAGGTTACTGGGGAAAGAGGGTGGGAAGGGATAAATTTGGGAGTTTGAGATTTACAAATGTTAGCCACTATATATAAAAATAGTTTAAAAAAAAAGGTTTCTTCTGTATAGCACAGAGAACTATGTTCAATATCTTATAATAACCTTTAATGAAAAAAATATGAAAACAAATATATGTATATATCTGCATGACTGAGACATTGTGCTGTACACCAGAAATGGACACATTGTAATCGACTGTACTTCAATTTAAAAAAATTTCTTTTTAATTAAAAATGAAAATAAAATATCTAGACAATAAAAAAAGGTTATGACAAGTGAACATATGTACTTCTTAGTTCTGTATTTCTTGTCTTTCAAGAAATAGGCTATTTTCCCCCCATTTAAAAAATAGATTTTTTAGGATGCATCAGCAATATATTTACCATTAAGTCTAATGCATGGTTATAAGATTAATACATCCATCAGTTTTGTTTACTTTCTGAAATCACATAAGAAAATAAAAATATAATTCCTTTTTTTATGTTTATAAGTTTAGTACTTCTGAAAAATGACAAATAAAGGATTGAAATCCTTCATTTATGACCTAGACAAATAAAAGGAATAAAACATGATAGATAAAACTCTATCATAGTTATTTAAGCTATTAAGTTTTAAATATTTATGCTATTAAATTTTACTTTAGGAATAATTTAGACGAGGCATTTTTTTCATTTAAAACCAAGAAGTTTTCACTCAAAAGTTTAAAAACGTATGTGGCACATTTTAATTTAATATTAAGTACAATTATTCAAACAATTAGACTTACTTGTTATCTGTTTACTCCTATTCCTAGAACATTTCTAGTACAGTCTTAGTGACCAATTTTCTAGACAGAGCTTGCAGTTTATCAGCTTGCTTCCATTCAGTAATCATTAGAGCATCTGGACGCATTAAATAAAAATACAATATATGACAGATTTTGATAATGTATATGGTTTACCTTAAATATATGTAGTGATTGCCTATTGACTATATTCATGCAAACTGTATCTATATTTATATATGTTATATGTAAATACATATATATATTTAGAAACTATATTATAGAATGAGTCTTCTATTATAGCATATGTTTTTCTTTGTCCTTGAATGGCTCTTCAGTTCACTACATGAATCAGCTATGCTCATCACAGCTGAAAACTGGCATTGCTTTTACGTTGCTTATGTGGACTGGGGGTAGTGGCAGAAGGGAGGAAGGCTGCAGAGGTTCTGGTGCAGCGAATGGTGAGAAATCTCAGTGGTGGGGTCCCATAGTTTCTTTAGAAACCATAATCCAATACAGTTCTCCTAGGCTTTGTATTTGCAATTATTGGCGGTTAGTAAATATTTTCATTTGTTCAGAACAGTAGCTTGTTTTTCCCAGGTTCATGTCCTCCTATGAATGTATTATCATAAAGAGAAATATACAGAAAGAAATCAGTAATTTGCTACTGCTGCTTTTGCTGGAGAACATACCTAGAGTTGCCCATGTGGGAAGTAGTCGATTGCAAATCTTCTGCCGCTTGGAATCCCTGTCCCTTAGAAACCATTGCTTATTGACTCCCTTCCATTTGCAGCTTGTTGCCTGCGGCATGCCTCTCCCAGTGAGCAGTCACATGGCCCCTTATTGGGTGTCAGTTTTAGCTCTCATTACTATGCAGAAGATTGAAGAGGGAACAAGAGTTCTTTCTTAAACCAGATGTTGAAGTTACTACCTCTTCTTTAGTTTTTCTCTTATTTCTCTTTCTTTTTCATCTTAAATTAACCCCTGATAAACTCCTGTCATAGAACTGTTCTATTTTATACCCCAGAGAAGGCTTATCTGGGGACAAAATCTGGGCTCAATACAAGAGTCCGTGCCCTGGATATCATCTGGCAACTGCATAGTTCACTTTCCTTACTTGGAATGACTTTCCCTTGACCATCTGCAGGTTCTCACCTCAGACTGCTATAAGGCTGTTATATTTTTTGTCATCTATTTTTCCCGTCTATCAGCTTAGTTTTCCTGTGCACTCTCCTGTACTGTTTGCCTAGTTATATCTTAAGTCAGTTGAAAAAGAACCATGTCCCATTTTACTTTTGTTTATAACCCTGCATTAGGTTTCAGATCATTGTACCTGGATTCTAGCTAATGAGACTCGCTAGGGGAATCACGTCTTTAAAGAAAAGTGCTTCTTAATTGTGGTATCAGTTTTATAGTTTTCCATTGGAGGGAAAATAATTTTGAACCGATGATCCCATTTTTACAAGAGAATTAATTTTATAATTCCCTTAGTAGGCAAAGTTACCTAAAGTTAAGAAACTGAAGGCTAGACATCAAGTGTCCTACTTCTCTTTTACTCTAAGGCACATATCCCAATTGCTGGATTCATTTTGACATCACATCTGTGGAGTAAGTATTGCACACGTGGAACATGAAGTAGTGCATATGATTAAAATAGGCTTTTATATCTCAAACTAAAATCTGCAGCAAAAATAATAATAAAGAAAACAATAATAGGCATTAGTATCATGCTTTTCTATTTTAAATATGTATCTACTCAAAATTACCACTCTAACAAAGACCAATTAAAGTAAGATACAATCAAAAGTGAAAAGATAGTAGCACCTCCCTTTGAAGTGGAAAAAAATTCCCTTGGTCCAACTAGGAAGTGCTGACTTGGAAAAATTGGTAGTTTGACATTGGGAAAGAAATAAAATTGTCATGAATATAGGTGAAAAGGGATTATATTTGTCAAGAAGAGACTCCTACTGGATGAACTGTCTGAGGGCTGCAGCATGTCATATCTTGTCTTGGGGAGTTAATGACTGGTAATGTTGAAGGAATAGGTCTTTTGTCAGATCATTACAGCAGTCCTCCTCACAACTGCCTCAAGATGTAATGACTGGTTCAGATAAGGGGCCCAAATACTTCAGGTGAAACATGACTCAATCCAATCACCTTTTCCTGATTAGGAGAAAGAACCCAAGGCATTTTTACCTAGAAAGCTCTGAGGGTAAGCCCTCAGGCAAGAACACAGAAGCTGCTTTTGGTTCTCAGGAAATGAGGGCTGAAGACTGCTTGGCCTCTGATTCTGGGCAACTGTAACATTGCTCAGCCCTGCTCTATTATAGACTATACTCTTTGTACTTAAACATTCTGAAAGAGGTAGAAGAAAAAATTAAACTGGTAAACTGAATGAGGCTGGATGAAAGGTGTTACATTCCTGAATTAAATGAAACATTTTATTGCCCTTAAAACAAAGAACAAGATCTCACACAGTTTAGATAACACAAGTCTATCAGGAAGACATAGAGAAACTGTCCCTTTCCAAGATTGCTAGAGATTCAATTTAATGTCTGGGTATATTGAAGGAGCATTGGTTTTTCTCACCCCTACTGCATATCAGGTATTGCTGTGTATCTGGAACTCATTTGCTAATGTTAACCTCGGGAGGACACAGAAAGGCTTCTCTTGGAAAAAAGAAAACAAAAACCAAAAAACCAGGAGACATCATTAAGATTAAAAAATAGACTTTTAAACCATACTTTAACAGTTAATTAAAAACATTTTTTTCCTCTGGTTTAAAAAATCTCATAAAAGTTTTAAATGAGACAGTGCCTAGTGCACTCTGAAGCTCATGGTAGTTTCTCAGCAGATGTTAGTGTTCTTTCATTCCCTTTAGTCAAAAAGAATTAATATCTTCATTTCAATTATAAAGCAGTTCAATTATAGAAATTTGGAAAATTCTAAAAAGCATGAATGAGAAACCAAATCATCTTATGATTCTACTATCCAATAGTAAACACGTAAGATATTGTTTATTCATTTTCTTACAAACATTCTAAACACTTCACACACTCAAAAATCACCTAGCAAGCTTTTCTTCATGATTTCACCAATAGTAGATTTCAGAGTTAGCAGTGATCCATTCATATAATCTTTTTGTTGGGGGGGGGGAGTGGTATCTAAGTTTATTTATTTATTTGTTTATTTAATGGAGGTACCAGGGAATTAAACACAGGACCTCGTGCATGCTAAGCATGCACTCTACCACTAAGCTATACCCTCCCCCACACCATTCATATAATCTATTAATTATTTTAGAGAGCCATAATAGCAAACTGGTGGATGCCACTTAAACATCTAGATTCATCATACATTGTATAAGTGAGGGGCATTGTAACAGAGTTGTTATGATCTTTAAAAATTAGGTTCCACCTCTGGCAAAGGTAGAGTAGCTCCCATTGAGCAAACTGTTTCACAGGTGACAATGATAAAATATGGACAAAATGTCAACAGTTATCTAAAGGCATGGTAATATGACCAAAAGCAACAAAAAACTGGAGGGGATCAGAAAAATTAATTGATAAAGATAATGACATTAAGTGAATTTCCAACTAGTTTTTAACTAAATGGTGCCATGCTGGTTGATTAGAAACTAGATAAAAACTTGCAGTCTTACTGGCTTAAAAAACTAATGTTCAATTAGCCTAAAAATTATAGATAAATAGACAGGGAGGAACGAAAAGCTGATGGGACAAAACACAAAGCAAATTGTAATATGGTAAGAATAAGTAGAGCCAACAGTTACACTAAATATAAAATGGTTAAAGACTCCAACTAAAGGCAGAACTTTTCAGGATGGATAATAAAAAACAAAACCCAAATAAATGTTTTCTAAAAGAAATTTAAAGACATGGCTAGGTTGAAAGGGATAAGATGGAATATTATACAAGCCACACAAATAATCAAAGAAGGTTGAAGTGGCTATATTAATAGCAGATGAAATAGTCTTCAAGACAAAGGAAATTAACAAAGATAGGAATAATTCATAATAACAAAAGGATCAATTATTAAGAAGATAAAACAGTAAAAGGCCTTCAAAACACATAAAGTAAAAATTGACAGTTAAATAAAGAAATATAAAAATCTACAATCATGGACTATTTAAAACTCCTCTCCCAGAAATTCATAGAACAGCCAGAAAAAAATCAGTAAACTGTAGATCTGAACACTACCAACTTGCTTGCCCTAACTGACATTTACTAGAATATTACATACAATGATTGCTGGAATATCCATTCTTTTTGTGTACACATAGTATACACATCAAAATAGATCATCATATGCTGAGCCATAAAACAAGTTATAATAAATCTTAAAAGATTGAAATCTTAAAAAGTATCTCCCCTGATAACAATGAAATGAAATTAAAAATCAATAATAAGAAGATATATTTCCAAAAATGCAAATATTTGAAATTCACATGACATGTTTAATTAGCCCAGTGGGTTAAAAAAGGAAATCACAATGGAAATTGGAAAATATTTCAAACTAAATGATAATAAAAAGCACATATCAAAATTTATGAGATGTGTCTAAAATAGTGCTTAGAGGAAAAGTTACAGTTCTAAATGCATATGTTAGAAAAGAAATTGTAAAAATAGTAACTTAAGTTTCCAAGTTAAAAAGCTGGATTAAGAAAAGCAAAGTAAACTCAAAATAAGTGGGAAAAGGGAAATAATAAAAATAAGAGCAGGAAGCATGAAATAGGAAACAACAGAAAAAACTGACAAAGCCAAAAACTGGCTCTTTAAAAAGAATAACAAAAGTGATAATCTCCTAGTTAGACTGATGAAGAGAAAAAAAAAGACAACACAAGTTAACAGTGTTGAGAATCAAAGAGGGTGTATCAGTATAGATCTTAAAGAATTAAATGGATAATAAGGAAACAATGAATATCTTTATGCCAATAAATTCAACAACTTATATGACATAGACATAACCTTTGAAAAATATAATGTACTCTACTGACAAAAAAAATCAAGCAGAAAATCTGAATAGTCCTTTATTTGAAAAAACTGAATTTTTAAATAAAAAACCTTTCTGCAAAGAAAGCTCTAGGCCCACATGATTTCACTGATGAATCCTATCAAACATTTAAAGAAATAACCCCTGGCAGATGTAAATTCTTTTAGGAAATGTAGCAGGAGAGAACACTTCCTAAAAAAATAAAATAAATGGTAGCTATTTTGAAAGTAGGGCAATATAATTCTAAACCGAGAAAGCATTCAACATTTGACCCTAAAACAAAGTTAAGAAAATATCTGTCTTAGTCCATTTCGGCTGCTACAACAAAATATCACAGACTGAGTAGCTTATAAATGACAGACATTTATTTCTCACAGTTCTGCGGGCTGGGGAAGTCCAAGATCAGTATGCCAGGATGGTCACAGTCTGGTGAAGGCCTTTTTGGCTGATAGCTGGTGACTTTGCTGTGTCCTCACATAGTGGAAGCGGGTAAGGAGCTCTCTGGGATCTCTTGACCTAAGTACTTCCCCAAAGCCCCATCTCCTAATATCATCTTCTCTCAGGGTTAGGATTTCAACATACAAATTTGGCAGTGGGAACCCAAACATTCAGACCATAGCAGTATCCTTTTCAGTTCATAGGTCAACAGCAGGAAAAGGTATGAGGAGAGGTAGCTGCATGGTTTAATATTTTATGCTTTTCTTTTGGATTCTGAAAGATAACGATTATTTTTCTTTCAGACATTGACTAAGTAATATATGCACATAGTAAAGAAAACAAAAATAACAACAAAACCTTGAACAATTACAAGGATGCAAACAGTGAAAGGGACTATTCTTCCTCGGCTTCACCTACCATCCTCCAGTCTCCATTTTCTTTCCCCAAAAGTAATCAGTTTTCAATTTCTTTTCAGTCTTTACAATAATATTCTCTGCATACATAAGAATATGTGTATGTATCAATATATATGCCTATCCTTTAAAATTTTTTTTTAAATTGAAGTATAATTGACCTACAACATTCTGTTTTAGGAGCAGAATATAGTGATTCAATTTATCTATACATTACAAAATGATAAACTGCAGTGAGTCTAGTTACCGTATCTATCACCATACAAAGTTATTACAATATTATTGACTATATTCCTCATGTTGTACATTTCACCCCATGACTTATTTATTTTGTAACTAGAAATTTCTACCTCTTAATCTCCTTCACCTATTTCACTCATCCCCTCCACTCACATCCCCTCTGGCAACCACCTGATTGTTCTCTGTATCTATGAGTCTGTATGTATGAGTTTATTTGTTTTCTGTTTTAGATTCCATATATATATATGGAATATATATATATATATATATATATATATATATATATGAAATCACAACATTTCACTTAGCATAATACTTCTAGTTCCATCCATGGTGTCACAAATGACAAGATTTCATTCATTTATATGGCTGAGTAATATTCCATTGTATATAGATACCATATCATCTTTATCCATTCATCTATTGATGGGCACTTAAGTTGCTGCAATATCTTGGCAATTGTAAATAATTCTGCAAAGAACATGTATCTTTTCTAATTATTGTTTTTGTTTTCTTCAGAAAAAATGCACATAAGTGGAACTGTTAGATCATATGGCAGTTCTATTTTTAATTTTTTGAGGAATCTCCATACTGTTTTCCATAGTGATTACACAAATTTACATTTCCACCAACAGTGCATGAGGGTTCCCTTTTCTCCACATCCTCACCAACACTTGTCATTTGTCGTCTTTTAGATAATAGTCATTCTGACAGGTGTAAGGTGATAACTCGTGGTTTTGATTTGTATTTCCTTGATGATTAGTGATGCTGAGCAACTTTTCATGTGTCTGTTGGTCATCTACATGTCTTCTTTGGAAAAAATGTCTGTTATGTCCTTTGCTTATTTTTGAATTGGGTTTCTGTGCTTTTTGATGTTGAGTTGCATGAGTTTTTTGTATATTTTGGATATTAATCCCATATTAGATAAATTGTTTGCAAATATCTTCTCCCATTCAGTAGGCTGCCTTTTTGTTTTGTTGATAGTTTTCTTCTGTGTGTAAAAGCTTTTTAGTTTGATGTAGTCCCATCTGTTTATTTTTGTTTTGCTTTTTGTTTCTCTTGCCTGAGCAGACAGACCCACATATCAGAGACAGATCAAATATTGCTGAGCTGATGTCAAAGAGCACACTGCCAATATTTTCTTCTAAAAATTTTATGGTTTCACATCTTACATTTAAGTTTTTAATCCATTTGAGTTTATTTTTGTATATGGTGTGAGAAAGTAGTCCAGTTTGATTATTTTCATGTAGCTGTCCAGTTTTCTTGACACTAGTTATTGAAGAGGCTGTCTTTTCTCTATTGTATATTCTTGCCTTCTTTGCCATAGATTAATTGAAAATAAAAGCACTGGTTTATTTCTGGGCTCTCCATTCCATTCCATTGATATATGTGTCTGTTTTTATACCAGTACCATACTGTTTTGGTTACTTTAGCTTTGTAGTATAGCTTGAAATCAAGGAATGTGTTATCTCCAGCTTTCTTCTCCTTTCTCAAGATTGTTTTGGCTATTCAGGTCTTTAGTGTTCCCATACAAATTTTACAATTATTTGTTCTAGTTCTGTGAAAAATGCCATTGGTATTTTGATAAGACTGAAGAATATGTAGATTGCCCTGGGGAGTATGGTCATTTTAACAATATTAATTCTTCCAATCCATGAGTATGGTACATTTTTCCATTTGTTTGTGTCATCTTCAGTTTCTGTTATCAGTGTCTTACAGCTTTCCAAGTACAGGTCTTATACCTCCTTGGTTAGATTTAGCCTAGGTATTTTATTCTTTTTGATGTAATTATAAATGGGATTGTTTTCTTAATTTCTCTATTTCATTGTTAGCATATAGAAATGCAACAGATCCCTGTATATTAATTTTGTACCCTGAAACTTTACTGAATTCATTTATTAGTTTTAGTAGTTTTTTGGTAGTCTTAAGGAATTTCTATATAAAGTATCATGTCACCTGCAAACAGTGAAAGTTTTACTTCTTCTCTTTTAATTTGGATTCCTTTTATTTATTTTTCTTGTCTGATTGCTCTGGCTAGGATTTCCAATACTATTTTGAATAATGTGGTGAGAGTGGGCATCCTTTGTCTTGCTTCAGATCTTAGAGGAAGTGCTTTCAGCTTTTCACTATTGAGTATGATGTTAGCTGTGGGTTTCTCACATATGGCCTTTATTATATTGAAGTATGCTCCCTCTGTACCCACTTTGTTTAAAGTTATCATAAATGGATGTTGAACTGTGACAAAAGCTTTTTCTGCATCTATTGAGATAATTCTACGATTTATATGCCTATCCTTTTAAAAAACTTCCTTAAAATATAAAATACTTGAAAATATTAAAATATTCTATTTGCTAAAATAATCATTGATCACTTCCCATTTCTTCTCTGAATTCCTCTCTGTTATACTTTTTAAAACAGTGTTGTGTAGCACGGATATATCTGGGATTTGGCCAGGGGCTATTGAATTGAGGAAATCATTTAATTTGGATTTAGGGGAACATATATAGGTGGTTTATAGTCAATTGTGAATAGTTAACTTTTCTTGCTAGTTCCCCCAATGTAGGGAAAGCTCTTAGGAATCCTGCTTCCATTTGTGCTGACTCACCTAGCAAAGCTGCAGAGCCTAGGGTTGTGTTATGATATGAGTGTGTCCCATGCACTGGAAGTTATGTAGATAGTTGGAGGCATAGGGGCCAAGCTTGAAATGTACATAGGTAGAAGACAGTTTGTGGGTTTGCTTTCCAATAATCAGAAATAGAAAATTGTAAAGGAAGAAAACGTAGGGGGAAAAGTACTATAGAAGGGTCCCAGGCAGTTAATAAAAATATTGTATTATTTCTCTGGATTCTATTTGTGGAATTATTTTTTTTAAACATTTGTAAATTTGTAAAATTTTAAAGTTATCATTTGTTCTGATTTCTTTTCTCATTCTAAGTAAACATTCATTTTCTTAACCAATTTTTAAATTTAGAATTTCAAATTATTTTAAAGAGGAAATCCCAAACTATATAAGCTACCAGCTATATAGAAATTGGATTTGTCCCTGTTTAAATTGGAGGAGAAAGTTGGGAAGAAAGTCAGGGTCAAGGGCAGGATACAGATGCTGCTTAATTCTAGACTTTAAGGGCAAGTAGATATAAGACAGAAGCTAAAATTTAAATATCTAGGAGCAGAATAAAAAATAAAGTGTATAATTTCTAAACTACTAAAACAAGAAAGCATGCAAGCTTGATTAATTCCACAAAAGTCAAAAAAGAAAAATAGTAAATAATATAAAAGAAAATAGCAGAAGTAAGTATAATCACAATAAATATGTAAGTTGAATCCCCCCTAATTAAAAAAAAAGGCTTTATCTAACTGGGTTTTAAAAATCCAGTCATGTGATTTTTTTCAAAAGAGTGAAGGAAAGTGGACTTTTAAATTATGTTAGAACAAATTTGTATCAGAACCACCTAGAAACTTGATAACAGAATCACTTAGAGTAGTCATTACATTAGAATCAAGGGGTAGACTTTGGGATAAAGGGCTTTCTTTATTCAGGACCCTAGAAAGTTAAGCAAAATTGTTTGGTATATCTGGGTGCTGACAGTTGTGACTGCACCCGGAGAAAGAAACAGAATACAGATGAACAGGATAGAAGGTACATTTACTTCTGCTCTTTACCATTTGCATTTTTTGTACTCTTTTGAATTTAATTTCTTAATTTATTTATTTTGATTTTCTTACCAGTTGAGTGTATCATTCACTCAAATAATATGTTTAATAGAATATTTTGGGGAAGCCATCACACATTTAGAATTATGTGATTTATGACAAAGGTGTAAGTCAGTGGAGGAAAGGACAATCTCTTGAAAAAATGGTTCTGGATCAGTTGAATAGACAATGAACTGACAAAGAACTTATATCCAAAATATACAAGGCACCACTATAAATAAGAGAAAGACAACTGAATTTTTTGAGAAATGGGCAAAAGATCTGAATAGGCATTTCATAAGTCTAGATATCTAAAGAGTCAACAAGGATTTGAAAAAAGATTCAGTATTATTCACGGAGAAAATGCAAATTAAAACCATAATCAGATACCACTACACACTAAAATTTTCAAAATTGGATACTGCTACTCTTATACATTGCTCCTACTGTTACTCTCCCTTACACCTACCAGCAAATTCTCATCCTGCAACAAACTCCTTTGCTCATCAGAAGGCGATAGATTTTTCTCACATGTAGTTTTTCCTTTCTAGTTCAGCTGGAAATATCAAGCACATAATAATAGTTAAGTCCGTAAAGACTTAACATCCTCCTTCATTATCTATTCATCCCACCTTTACTTTCTGTATGTTCCTTGGTTCCTTATTAGAAGACAAAGGGACCTGTGTTTCCACACTTATTAATGGATAGGGTCTGAATCTATCATACACAGTTTAACAGGTAAACGGTTTATGCACTGATGAGTGAATTCCTGGAGAGAGGACACATGGAGAGCTCCTCAAAGACAGAAAACCTAAAAATTTGGTATTAGCCTTAAGGTGTTCTATACATACTAATCACTCTCTAAGTGAGGAATGAATTGAGCATGATTATGGTAAGAAAAAAGCTGATGACCAGGATATTTAAGAAAGTGAAGTTGCTCTCACATTCCAGGCATGACAGGGGAATGACTCTTACTTCGTCTATGCCATTTTCATTCTATCTCATGATACAGAAACATATTTTCTTTCTTCTATGTAGATGCCTAGAACCATGAATGAAAAAAAAAATCCACTTTTTTCTCTTTTTCCTCATAGTCATCACACATTGAAATCACTTTATTCTATGGCCACAGATTTCCCTCTAGTGTCTCTTCAAATGTAACCTGTACTCTTCCAATCTGTTCTCTCCACAGCACTCCTGCAATCAAATCAGAGCTTTCGGGGGCTAGTGTTACCTCTTGGTCCCAGTGCTTTCAAAATTCACTTTCAGGAAAAAGAACTGATAGAGAATTCACTTTTTTCTATGGGTAACTGCTTTAAGGAATTATTGTTTAAAATGCAAACAAATGAATTTCTAATGGTGAACTTTTAAGGTCTGACAAGCTGGTAGAGGAATGGAGGTTAGTTTTTAGGCTAGTAACCCCTCTGACCTTGTCTCTGCTCCTTGTAACTACAATAATCTCTTTTCCAGTAAAGCTAGCTCTGTTTTCAACAGACTACAAAGTATAACTATCTGATCTGCCCTTAGTCCCATGTAACTTTGATCTATTTTCTTTCAGAGGTATTGCCTTCTCAAAAAGCCAGGAGGAACTGGCAAGAAGTTGAAAAGAATTTTTTTTTCCTCCAGACTAAAATGACCTAAGTTGTAAGGACTGGGTGATGTCAGTTTCTCTGGAAAGAAAAGTGTTGTTTTTCATGGTTGGTAGTAAACAAAGAACAAAATACATCATTTGTAACACTTACCTAAAACAACCCTTTGGTTTATGACCTATTGCCCAAGTTAATGGCAGCTTACAAGGGACCTATCTGTAGGTGGGGATGCTGAATATAATAAAATGCCAGCATTCACAACTTCTGTATAAAGGATTAGCAGCTACAAGATCCAACCATAGCTGCTTTTGCACTGAGTGTGAATATTTCCACTGTCAAGTAAGAAAAGACATCATTTCAATAGTTTATAACATATGGTGTTCAAAAGGTACAAACCTGCAGCTTTAACATTTTAAAGTCAGCGCCTCAAAGTATGGAAGGTCCATAGTCCCCATAGGCCAAAGAGATCAATTGTATTGCATATTATGTTAATAACTTCTTGCCATTATTTGAAGTGGAAGTAAGTAACCAAGGCAAAAAACTCAGAAAGAGATGGTGGGTTCAATTCCTTTTGGTACATAAATTGTGCCCTAGTAAAAGATAGCTATAAAACTCTGCAAATTCTCATATAATTCAAACACTGCTTTCTTTTTGTATAAGTAGTAAATTACCAAATAAACACCAGTGATATGGGCGTTAACATTAGCATCCTTATACCTCAATCAAAACTGGACAGCTCAGAAAGATTTACAAATTCTGTCTTCAATTTGTGTCTTAGACATAGTTTCTTATTTTTACATAGACACCTGAAATCTGTTATCCGTACATGAACTAATCCATGGAACTGGTGACCACAGCCTAAGGAACTAGCATGTCAAGATGACTAAGTATATTAATAACAATAATAATAATTGCACTTGCCATACATAGTGCTTAATGTGTCAGGAATGGCTTTAAGCCCTTAAATATTAACTCATTTATTCCTTGCAAAACCCTATAAGGTAATTATTATTCCCAATTTACAGAGGAACAATGAGGTAAAATCATTTTTAACATTACATCGTTAGGAACTGCCAGAATTTGAACTTAGGAACTCTGGCTCTGAAGAACCATTTATCCCCACCTGAGTTCATTCAATTAATTAGTTATTCAGTCTTTAATCAAACATTTATCAAATATGCACTATGTTCTTGGGCTTCAGGGTATATATAAATGAGTTAAACTAGACATAGTACCTTCTCTTACAAAATGTAAGGTCTAGCAGTAAACACAAACATTAATAAAATAATTAAACAAATGTAGAATTGCAATATGACAGGCAAACAAAGGAGGGGTGTATGATGTTATGAGAGTCAGGGAGACTGGGGGAAGTTTTGCTGAAGAACTGAGATATACACTAGATATGAAGGATAGGCAGACTTGAACTAGACAGAGGAAAGGAAGAGATTTCAAGGCAAAGGAAACACCACATACAAATTCTCTGTTGTGACTGGGAACAGGAACAGTACTAGTAGTTGAGGGAAGGCCAGTGAGGGGCAATCAAAGAGAGTAAGAGGGAGAAGAGTTCAAGACAACACTCAAAAAATTGGTAGACCCAGATCAGACAGGAGTTTGGTAGGCCATGTAGGGCTATCTTTGCCTTATGATCTTTTCTGAGTACTAAAGGATTTTAAATGGGGGCAGGGGTGGTGGTGGAATTACTTGAATAGATATGTGCTCTAAAAGGATCACTCTAACTATAACAATGACAATGGGATGGAAGAGGACCAACGGGTATGACTAAATGAGGAAGAAGGTTGTTGTAGTGGTCCAGGGTGAGAGATGAAGGTAGTCTGGACTGGATTGATGGTGGTGATAAAGAGAAATGGATAGAGTCAAGCTATCATAGGCAGAAAAATCAATAGGACTCTCTTGTAAAATTATCTAAGTCAACCTGGTCACGCACAACTATTCTGTTCTTTTTGACAGATAAAAGTAGCCACCAATTTTTGAGATAAATGAAGGTGGTAGTTACTCTGACATAGCTTTGTTGCTAGGTTATAATGCAAGCAAGTCTTAGACCAAATTCTGCCATACAGACATTTAAAAAAAAATAGCTATTAGCAAGGAGGCTTAATATACAACTGTTCATACAACCTCTTCTACAAGTTCAGCTAAGTTCCAGCTGTCTATGCTTTTATGTACTATGATGTATTAGTTATCCATGACTGCATAAGAAGTTACCCCAAAATTTAGTGACTTAAAATAACAATAAATATTTATTATCTCATAGTTTCTGTAGATCAGGGATAAATCAAGTTGGCTAGGGAGATTTGGTTCAGAATCTCTCATGAGTCAAGACATTGGCTGAGGCTGTTGTTACCTGAAGGTTTGACTATGCCTAGAAGATCTGCTTCCAAGATGGCTCGTCCACAGAGCAGGCAAGTTAGTGTTGACTACTGGCAGGAGACCTGAGTTCCTCCCCATCAGGACCTCTCCATAACAGCTTCACAACAGGGTGGCTGTCTTCCTCCAGAATAGATAATCCAAGAGAGAAAAAGGCAGAGTCTGCAACAGCCTTTAAGACTTAGCCTTGGAAGGCATTATCCTCATTGCTAGAATAGCTTATTTACACAGGTCATCTCTATACAGTGTAGGGGGGAGAAGAACTACACAAAGGGATGAATACTAAGAATCGCTGGTATTAAGGGCATTAAGGATCAATTTGGAGACTGGCTACCACATATGACTACAAGATGGGTAGATGCAGTAATATTTAGAGGCAGGGTTCAGGAAACCAGAAACTACTGGACATTCTACTGGATACAGGACATTTTAGGGATCAAATCTTGGTCCCTTTCCTTAGGATACAGATTGTGGTGCTTGCTAGATTTTTATACCCTCTTCAGCAAAAGTGGAATGTCTAAAATATATTAACCGATCCACATACCTTGAACAAAACTAATTTCACCGAGAACTGATTGCTAACATTCATTATGCTAATTAGCAAAATTCTGGTGTTGGTTGGTCCAAGATAACGATGACTAAAGCACTAGCCACAGCTTCCTCTGGAGTGTGGTCTTTTGGCTAACTGCCAGCTGATCATACTTGGGAGTGTTAGTTCCTCATTATGGCAAACAACAGCACTTATGATGTAGCCTGAATTAACACACATATATATACACACACATAATATTATATTATCTGTGCTCATTTAATGTAAATGACAGACATCATAATACCATCCATGATTTAGATGGTGCAGCCCATGAAAAAAGGAACTAAAGTGGCCAGTGACAATCATTGAATGGGGCTGATCATACTCGATAGAGTAACTTCCAGTGGAAATTGTTGAATGGTCATTAGCAAAACATTTCTGGGATTGAGGTATGTTGCAGAAAGCACCTATATTGATTTTTATTTTTGAAGACAAAGTATTTAAGATTATATTATTGGCTTATTTTGATAATTACACGTGTTAATAATTTCAAAGCACCGGGGAAGTGTGCCTGGCACATAATAAAGCTGTCAGTAAATGTGATGATGATGATGGTGGTGGTGATCATCTCACTGTGTCAGATAAATGCCTCTTCATGATTATCAGGTGTACTGGACACTGAGGTAGATCCCACTGACACCAGATTCTGCTTCAGGACTGAAGGACTTCTTGTCCAGCTGCTGGGAATGCTGTGGCTCACAGCTCTCAAGATGTCAGCTCCATCCAGAATTGCCTTATCCAAGGTCACACCCACTTCTTACGGGCAATTTTTATCCAATGACTGGTCTCTGATGGGTATACAGAGGCCCAGCACCCTTGCCTCAACCTGGAACACTTCTGAAAAGCTACCCTGGCTTCAGAGCCACCCACAGTATTGGTTTAGTGTCAGTTTCAGAAGAAGCCCAACTTCTCCGTCTACCCAATCCTGCATTTCACAAGTGTTAATTTCAAGAAAACCCCCTAATAAATCTTCCTGTATGCAAATCTCTGTTTCAGGGTATGCTTCAGGCTAGAAACATCAGTGGTTATTTAGTGAATTAAAAGACTGCATAAACAAATGTATCCTTTTTTATTGGTTGGTACTGATTAGCACAGGGTGTTAAGTTTGAGATATAAGTATAGACAATTAAAAATATTATTCACTTAGATTAGAAATTTGAGATCTTAAGTTGGTGGTAGACACTACTAGATTAAGTTATAGTTGAAGTGCTAATTGTGTTAAAATATTCTTATTGGAACAGCTGTGTATATATTCACACAGCTTTTATATACATGTAACTATCATCTGATATATGGAAAACACAAAAGGCCATGAAAACCTTTAACATAGGAAAAGGTAGCATATAGATTCTATTTGTCAGGATAGGCTAGGGGATGCTGTAGTAATGAACTATACTGAAATCTCAGAGACTTATCACATAAAAGTTTTTTACTCAGGACAATCTGCTAGGAGTCTAGTTTCTCCAGGGCAGCCCATCATGTAGTGGCTGAATGTTGAGCCACTTCCTTCCTCTGGTATCTCCAACTGAATGATGCCTCAGGGTTCTCAGCACCAGCAAAGACAGCATGGTGAATCATGCACTGACTCTGAAATGCTTTGGCCTGGAAGTGACGTCTCATCTCTGGTCACTGTTTATTGGTAGAACTAGTCACACAGCCCTGCCTAACTTGCAGAACTAAGAAATGTAACTTTTTCCATATCCAGAAAAAAGAAGAGAATTGAAAATACTGAACATTGGTAATGTCAGTCACAAAAACAGACTTATACTGTCTGAGAGACACTACTACTTTGGTATTCATAAGGATCATCTTATTATAGAAATTTACTCTTAGGACAAACTCTCTGTATAGCCCTTATCCTAGGATAGAAATTAATTTTAAGCTTTTGTGTTTATTTTACAATTTGATTGGAAGTAAATTTAGTTAAGTATAAACAGAAGCAACAGCTAAAGTAGAATCTGGCAAGGTGCAGTCTCTTTACTCATAAGATAAATAGTGAAAAATGGATCACTGTTGAGTGAGCTATGAAAATTTATGTAAAAATCTTTTTCCAGAGGCTTCCTTGAAAATGTGATTGTAAAATTTAAAAACAAGAATAAAGTATAAATAAAAGTGAGATTTGCCTGAATTTACTTTCACATTTGACCACTTATTCCTTCAAAGAAAAAGAGTAAAATAACTGTCAAGTAAGTAAACCTCACACTCTTATTTCTATGGCACTCTTCAATAAAGTACTTTATATGAAAAACATTCCGTATTGATTATAAGACAGTTCAAAGCTAAATGTAAAAAGTCAATGTAAATAAAAAGTGAATACTGATACAAATTTTCTTGCTTTCCAGAACCTTGAAGATAAACGTGATTTTATTTTTTTTGGTGTATAGTTCTATAAAATTCTATCACCTGTCATAAATTAATACAGTGATCACTACAATTAGGATATGGAATTATTCTACCATCCCAAAGTAACTTTCTCATGCTGTACCCTTACAGTCACACCCTCCCCAACCCTAACCCCTGGCACCGCTTGTTTTCTATCACTATAATTTTGCCATTTTGATAATGTTATATAAATGGAATCATACCATATATAAACATTTTGAGATTAGTTTTTCATTCAGCGCAATGGTCTCAAGATCCATGTAAATTGTTGCACGTATCAAGTTTGTTCTTTTTCATTGCTGAGTAGTATCCCATGATAATAAGGATGTCCCACGATTTATTCATTCACTCATTGGAGGGTATTGGGTTGTTTCCAGTTTTTGGCTATCACAAATAAAGCTGATTTGAATATTTGTGTGCAGATTTTTGTATGAATGTTAAATTTTCATTTCTGAAAATATCCAATAGTTGGATTACTGGGTTTTATGATAAGTATCTATTTAACTTTATTAAAAAAACTATCAAACTATTTTCTAGACTGGCTATACCATATTTTACACTCCCCTCAGCAAAGTACAAGACATACAGTTGCTCCACATCCTGCCAGCAGTTGGTATCATCAGTACTTTTTATTTTAGCCATTCTAATATAGTGCTATCTCATTGTGGTGTTAATTTGTATTTTCCTAAGGGCCAATGATATTGAACTATAAAGATGTCTTGCATAGAGTTTTGCATTTTTACAAATAGTTTTTCAAACATCTAAATTAATTCTATCAAGAATAGTGTGATGTATTTCAAGTGATAAAAGACTGATATCAAATAAATCTGGAAAAGACAGCCAAATGTAATCACACCAATGCAGTATCAAAACAATTTACAAGTCAAAAGGAACCTGGAGTTAATGTAGTCAAGACTACTCCATTTTACAGAGAACTTCGTCCCAGAAAGCTGGAATCATACCAAAAACCACACTTCTGCTGCTTGAATCTCTTCTATAATGTCCGGTCAAGTAAGTGACAAATTTTGCTTGAATCCTTCAAGTGACTGGAAATTCACTCATTTTTTTTTGCCCCATTCTGTTAGGAAGTGTTTCCTGATACTGGGCTGAAATGGCCAATAAACAAGTAAACAGTCTGTGTTTTGACGTTGACCTGAAATGGCTTGCTGTAGCTCCTGCCACTGGGTTGAGCTTCACCCTCTGAGACTTGCCTGAGGAATTATGGGCCCTTTTCCACATGACAGTACTTCAGACACTTGAAGACAGCCATCATCCTCTCACATGTATACTTCAGGCTAAACATTCACATTTTCCTCCAATCATTCCTTAGATGAGCTTATTTACCATCCTTCTTGCATGTATGTAAACGGGTCCTAGATTTTTTACAGTGAAATACGCTGAACAAAATATTTCTAGTTATGTGGTCAGACTATATACATTTTGCAATTATACATATTCACTGCAGGAAAATGAGATTTCCTTGCTTTTCACTTAGTGTATTTCCTTACATCATTAAAAAATTTTTGTAAGTGTATTTAAAAACTTATAGGCTGAAAACTTTTAAAATTGTGTTTCTTTTTTGGATGTGTTACATGCATATGGCACAAAATTCAAAATGTCTAAGAAGGTTTACAATGAAACGTCATGATCCGTAGCCTTCCAGTTGAATATAATACAATGTAATATAATATTGCAGACTCCCTCTTTTTTAAGATGCATAATTCTGATTATGATATTCAATAATATGGCTGTACATATCTTTTTTAAATTGAAGTATAGTTGATTTACAATGTTGTGTTAGTCTCCGGTGTACAGCATGGTGATTCAGTTATACACACAAATACATACATATATATTCTTCTTCACATTGTTTTTTATTATAGGTTACTACAAGATACTGAATATAGTTTCCTGTGCTATACAGTATGAACTTGTTGTTTAACTATTATATATCTAGTAGTCAGTATCTGAAAATCCCAAACTCCCAATCTGCCCCTCCCTCCTCTTTCCTCCCTGGTAACCTTAAGTTTGTTTTCCATGTATATAAGTCTGTTTCTGTTTTGTTAATAGTTCGTTTGTGTCATTGTTTCAGATTCTACATATGAGTGATATCATATGGTATTATTCTTTTTCTTTCTGGCTTACTTCACTTAGTATGATAATCTCTAGGTCCATCCATGTTGCTGCAAATGGCATTATTTCATTCTTTTTTATGGCTGAGTGGTATTCCATTGCATATAAACATACTACATTTTCCTTATTTATCCGTCGATGAACATTTAAGTTGCTTTCATGTCTTGGCTATTGAAAATAGTTCTGCTATGAACATTGGGGTGCATGTATCTTCTTGAATTAGTTTTCTCCAGATATATACCCAGGAGTGGGACTGCTGGATCACATGGTAACTTCATCTTTAGTTTTTAAAGGAATCTCCATACTGTTTTCCATAGTGGCTGCACCAAATTACATTCCAACCAACAGTGCAGGAGGGTTACCTTTTCTCCATACCCTCTCTAGTACGTATATATCTTTTTAATCATTCATCTTAATTTTTTATTACTATTACTAAAAATGCTGTTATGGACTTCCTTATGTATACTTTACATATTTTAGATCATTTCTTAAAGTAGATGCCTAGAAGAAAATAGCTGCATTGCATAGTAAGACTTATCTGTAATAATTTTCCACATGGTTACCATTTCATAAATGAAGTATTTATAGATATACACAAGCAGTATATAAGTGTCCATCTCACCACACTTTTGCAACTGTGGAATACTATTATATATTGATTTTTTTTTTCAAATTTGTTGTCTTGATTTGCTTACCATTGAGAATGAATTTTTTAATGTTTTTATATCTCTACTGGCTATTTGTGTTGCCTCCTTTGGACATTTAAGTCCTTGTTAATTTTTAAAAAATCAATTTTTATGAGTTAGAAAGAGTATCAGTCCACTGTCATATTCCTGGCAAACGTTATTCTTTCTAGCTTTTAAACTCTTAAAGATGTTAAATGTATGCTAATGCCAGTCCATACCAAACAATTAAGTGTAGTTAATTGTTTTAAATTTTGCTAAATATAAGACCTTATATTTATATTGCAATATATTTTATCTTTCTACAAGTCCACTTCACTCACCAGATTTTAAACTCCTGCAGTCCAAGTACAATACCTTAATCATCTTTCTAAAACGTAACATAGACATTTACAGAGAATAGATAGTCCCTAAATTTGATATCTAAATGAGTGAATAAATTTAAAAATTCTATTTTGTTGGACCCTGCTTGCATGGTTACATATTCCCAAAATTTCTGAATTCTAATTATTATTACCTAGAATTTAGCCCAGAGTAAACATCAAACTGTTCTAAGGTTTGCAAAACCTTCTACTGTTTCTAACTTTGAATTAGGTAAAAATTTGATAAATATGGGTTCCATATGTTTTCTCAAGTCAGTGAACTACAGTGTTGACCCACATAGGGACTGTGGTTCTACACTGAAAACCTTCACAGAGGCTGACTGCCATCCAGGATCAGTACTCTTTGGGTATTAAGTCCCTCCCTGAAGGTACGATCATCTAGCCTTTTTCCTCCCAAACTTACTGGTTAAGTATATAATGAAAAATGTCAGTAATGTCTGTTGGGCACAGCTAAATATTGTCTACTTCATTTTATTGGTGCACTGGTCTAGTAATCCTGTCAGGAAGAAAATAAAATTAGGCAAATACATTCTGGTTGGTAAATCCATACTGTATTTGATTGATTACTGTTTTCTTTTAAAGATGATCCCAGAGCATCCTTTTACTAGTTCCTTTTAGATTCTTGCTTAAGATTAAAGTAGTCCTGGTGGGGGGTTAGAGGTGTTAGGGACTCTCAGTTGAATGAATAAAGTCCTAGTCAAGTAAAGAGTGAAAGGAGGGTTTCCAAATGATATGGATTTCCATTCTATATCACCAGAACCCCTTTAGTTGTCCATGATCTTTTCCGTATTACTGAGGGTTTGAGACTGCCAAGGAATATTGAAAAAATACGTTTTCCTATGAGTAGTTTGGATAGGACTGAGTAAAGTGAAGACAATCTTAAAAGCTAAGATGACACAGACAGCGGTTACTCCTGGTACAGATCAAGGGAGTGGGGAGTGGAAAGCATTTGTCAAACAGACGCTCTTTCTGATGACATGAAATACTCTTTGGGGGAACTCTGAGTATTAAATCGGCTACCACATGGCTTTCTGGTTCTGGCAATGCATGGTAACCCTGTTAGGTCTCTTTCGATCTCTTGACAATCTCTGTCAAAGCCGAGACTAGGGGTCTGTAATTTGCTAACTCCACCCTGTTTCACATATTCCCTCCAAGGAGTCCCTCAGACCTTCTTCAACCACCACCATCCATTTCATTATCCTCCAGTCCCTCCAACTCTGGGGAACCTCACCTACCAGAGATATTACTAGATTCTCTTTAACTCTGTGTATTCCCTTCATAGGGTTACAGTAACAAATTACCACAAATTGGTGGCTTAAAACTACAAAAATGTATTCTCTCATAATTCAGGAGTCTGAGGTCAGGGAGTTGGCAGGGCCGCACTTCTGGAAGACCTAGGGGAGGGTCTGAGTTTTGCCTCTTCCAGCTTCTGGTACCTGTGAGCATTCCTTCACTTGAGGCTGTGTTACTTCAACCTTAGCTTCATTGCCTCCTCTTCTCTGTGTCTTCTTCTCTTCAGTTTGTCACATAAAGATTGTTGTCACTGGATTTACAGCAGGTGATCCAGAGTGACTGATCTCATCTCAAGATCCTTAATTATATCTGCAAAGACCCTTTTTCCAAATAAGGTTCCAGGGATTGGAACATGGACATATCTTTTTGGGTGCCACAATTCAAGCCACAACATCTTGCTTAAGGATACAATTTTTTTTCCTTCTTTTTTTTTTTCAAGCTTTACCTCTTGAAGCTCTGAAGAAAACTGTTCTTTGTCACCTTAGCTTTTAAGATTGTATCTTCACTTTAAGCACTTCTTTGGAAAATTCAATCTGTTCCTTTGTTTCAGTTGCTTTCTTTTTGTTTTTGCAATTCCCCCTTCCCTGGGCAAGTGAATACTACATCAATGGGAGGGAACATCCCAAATAATTTCCCAGGTTTTAATTTCTGCTTTTCACCCTGAAGGCAGCCATTTGCCCACGTTTAGTGTTCTAGCACCTATTCTGGTTTCTGTAATTCCTCAAAGATGGGGACAGCTGTTCTCAGGTCTCATTTGCACCCTTCCTCTCTTTCCTCAAGAACCTGCAATATAAGCCACTCATATCAGATGATACATTCTAAACTGGAACTGTTACCTAACTGTTACTTTCTTAGAGTTTCTTCTATTTGGAAAGAGTATTGTTTCCTGTCACTATTTATACTAGTCTTTTGAGTAATATTATTATGTTGCTATTTATTGAGTCATTACTATGAGCCTGGTTCAGTCTCATTACTCAGAACAATCCTATGAGAAAGATGCAGTTATCTCCATTTTACAGATGGGGAAAGAGAGACCCAGGGAAATGTAACTGAAAAGTGTAACTGAAAAGTGCTGAAACAGAGAATTAAACCCAAGCTTGCCTGATGCCACAGACATACATAGTTCTTCCTACTATGTCAACCTGCTTCTCAAGTTTCCTTTGAAGAGAATGAAGCAAAATAATATGTAAGGAATCTGTTTTCTCTGTCAACTCTAACCTTACACCAGAAACTGTAAATGGGCTTTTCCCTTCCTTGATCATCTTCTGGCTCTGAACAGAATTTTTAAAAGCTCGTTCTTTGTCCTCTCTTAGCATTTTTTGCAAGTCACACCTCATTTGGGAGCTTCAGGTTTCTAGACACTATGCTTTAGGGCCCATGTTACCTTCTTATAATTATCCTTGGTATGTGGTTGTTTTCTCCCAAGGTTTCTGTCACTTCCAATTAGCCAAGCAATTCCTCCTTGTTGGTCAGAATTAGGTTCTCCAGTTGCTCTGCTGGGACATCAAATCATGAGAAAGGCAAATCAAAAACTTGTCAGATGTTTTGCTTTTAGCCCAATGAAACTTTTAAAAGGTATCCAGATATTTGAATTTTCTTTTTTGATTGTTGCATTGCTACAGGTATTGACCAATAGTATACTGCAGGGCACTGTGGTATCAATAATGAATTCTTTTACGAATAATTGCATGTGACAGTACATGTTTGGAGCCAGTTTTAAACCTCTCAAATAAAACACTCTAAAGCAGTTCCAGGCTTCCCCTTGTCTATGTGTACACCTAGTCATTCTAAAACATCCTGTTTCTCATCTCCCCCTCAAGTTCATCACATAGAGAAATATTTTTTATCTCTAACAAACGAATTCACTTGTGTATCTCATTTTGAGTGTAACCTCACACCAGAAAGTGGGAGATAAGGTGTGGAGTATGACCTCCCTGAAGTAAAACATGTCAGGAAGTCTATGAAGTAAGGTCATAAAACAGAGGGCTATGAATTTTGATGAGAAAAAAAAAAAACTGTACCTTAATTTTTGCTAACCTCTAAGTGAAATTTGGCATTTCTTTCAATTGTGAAAATAGGCAATAAACCAGTATTACTAGAAGTACCAGTGACTCTCACCAATAAAAATCAGGTATTTTCCCGTCAAATTACCATAGTTGTAGAAATCTCAAGAGACAGTTACTGTTCACTATTTAACAGTTATAGATATTATTAGGCCCTCTACTAGATTTTGGTTTTCAATGCATTCATAAAGAAGCACATGTAAAGCACACGTCTGTTGAATAGCCTGATTACTGTATTTTAGTATAGTTGGTTTCATTCATGTTCCTGTGCATATTTTATGCATTAAAAACATGATTCTAAAAAGGGTTTTATAGGCTTCACCAGACTGCCAAAGGGATCCACAGCACACAAAAAAAGATTATCTATTATGGATTCTGCATTGTGGTTAAGAGCATGTAGTCTTCTGTCACATTGCTTGGATTCAGATTCTGCTCTGTCACGGTATGACTTTGGCTAAGATATACATATGTTTGTGCCTCAGACTCTTCATGTGTAAAACAGAGAGAATAATACCTACCTAAAAATCTTGCTATTATGATGAAGTAATACCCATAAGGGCTTACCACAATGCCAGGCATGTATTGAGAGTAAATTATTTATCTCCACATCCATCCAGAAGATAAGGGTTTAATTCAAATCCTATTTACATTCTCTAAATACAAATTTTTATTTATTACCATGTTGTACTGGCTAAAATTAAAAATTATATTTAAAAATACTGGCTGGTTTCAAACGGGTATTTGTAAAATATATGTGTGATATAAGGGAAAATGATACAATAGAGATCCATATGCCCTCCATCCCGATTAAAGGAGAAAATGTTACTTTAAAAAAGATGAACATATAATTTATTATCCAAACTAGGACACTTTGAGTGAAAGTCATCTTGGAAGTGGATCCTCTAGCACTAGTTAAACCATTAAGTGATCATTGCCCTATCTGACAGCTTGACTGCTACTTCACAATAGACTCTAAACGAGACCCACTTAGCGAACCTATTCCTGGATTTCTGACCCTCAGCCACTGCATGAGAGAGAACTGTTTGCTGCCTTAAATACTATGTTTGGAGGTAGTTTGTTATAAGGCAATACAAAACTAATAAAGATTTTAATACCTGGAAGTGGGGTGCTGCCATAATAAAGACCTCAAATGTAAGTGTGGCTTTGAAGTGCAGTGGGCAGAAGGTGGAAGGACTTGCAGGAGAGTGTTAGTGAAAGCTTGAAGATCCTAGAAGAAATTGTTCATACGTGTATGGTAACTTTGAGGAGGCTGCAGATGAGGTCTTAATAGATTAAAAATGTCTTACTGGAAATAGGAGTAAAGCGGTAGTAAGTTTAGCAAATTTGTCACCTGTAGTCATGTGCAAAGTAGAAAATACGCCTAATGAACTGGCTGACCTAGTCAAGGCAGTTTCCAGCAAGAATATTACAGATGTTACCTGATTTCTTCTTCTTGTTTATAGTAAAATGTGAGAGGAGAGAGATAAGTTAAAGGAAGAACTGTTAAAGAAAAAGGAGCCAGAACTTTTGGGATTTGAAGATCCCCAACCTCTCTAGGTGACAGATGATGCTAAAATTAGGAAATGGCTCAGGAAAAGAACAAATCCAGGGCACAAACAGGAAAATATGAAGTTGAGTTTGTAGTTGTAAAACCCTTTAAGACCTCAGAAAGATCTAGCATGGTGCCTTACAGTATTTTCATTCAGACATGCAGGGTGTGCCTGACAATACCTCTCAAATTACAGGGCTTCTAGGAATTTTAAGGGTGTGGTGCACCAAAAGCCCAAAGCAGAGGAAGGTTTATATGGAAGAGATTTACGTTGCTTTATTTAATGGTATGAAAGCAAATAAAATTCACAGGAGAACCACAAGTTTATAAAAGAATTATATTAGCAGGATATAATTTTTTAAAAGAAAATCTTTAATTTTTATATTAGTGGGCTGTTTGCCAGGCTGGACTGAAAGGGACAGAGAACCCAATGAGAAGAGGCTTTTGGACATCCAAACTTTTCCAGGCAGGGACAAGTACACAGCTGTAAATATGGAAAAAGAAGGATGACACAGTGAGAGGATCCAAGACACCAGGAAGTAGAGTTACGAGCCATGGAGATTTACTCTCAGGACTTCAGTCTTAATCAAGAAACTGCCAACCTATTCTCAGGAGGATTTCAGAATTCCTGTGAACCACGTATCTCATTTCCACCCTTTTAAACACATCTATTGTGGTTATCCCATTTTATATTAAGTGCGTGGAGGCTGATACTGTGTGTCTTTAGTATACAGGTCTTCCAATCAAGAGGAACTCCATTTAAAGAGCTGTGCTTAAGGAAGTACACCTGAAAAGCCTCATCCACACCTACAACTGACTTGGCTTTCTAGACTCTGAGTTAATGCTTTAATGGGATGAAAGTTTAGGGGAGTTTCGGTGGACGATGAGTGTGTTTGGCATACTGGAATGATGTGACTCTTTGGAGGTCAAATTGTGTTAGCCAGCTTCCTGGTATTCATGCTTTTGCATAATTCCCTCCCACACCATATCAAGGATCATCTGTGGGACCAATAGAATACAGAAGTAATAGTACATCACTTTGAGTGATTTTGGCTTGTCTCTCTTTGGGGAAGGCCAGGAACTATGTTGTGAGGACACTTAGGCAGCCTTGTGAATGAGCCATCATGGAAGTGAATCCTCTATGACCAGTCAAATCTTCAGTCCAGCCAACAGCTTGACTGAAAACTCATGAGACCCTGGGCCATGAGACCCTGGGCCATGAGTCCCAGCTAAACCACTGCTGGATTCCTGACCCTCAAAAAATGTAAAAGATAAATATTTTTAGTTTTCAGCTGTTAAGTCTTGGGGTAATTTGTTATACAGCAGTAGACAACTAATACAAATTCACACATTGCTTCATGTCTTTTACATGTCTCCTTTAATCTACATTTTTTTATCCTCGCTTTCCTGAAACATATTTGTTGAAGTTAATTTGTCCCATGATTTCCAGAGATTAGGTTTTTCTGATTGCATAGCCACTGTGTTTAACACATTCTCTACATTTCTCAGTATCAGGTTCAAATTTTTGACAAAAGTTTTTAATAGGTGACATGTATTTTTTCCTTTAAGAGGCATGTAACGTTTCCTTATTTGTCATATTAGCAGCTGTTGATGTGCAATAAGTCAATTATTCATTAATAATCTCAAAATGATAATTTTCTAATTTTATCATTCCTCCCTCATTTATTAATGTATGTATATAGAAAAACTTCCCCTCATTTATTATTTGGTTACTTGTGGTACAATTCATGTAAGAAAGGCAGGATCAATACTCAATTAATTATCTTTTTAAAAAACTGGTTTTCAAAATAATGAATGATTGCATAACATCCTCCAATGCTGACCAATTAGATGCTTTTTGTAAGTTTTATTATCATTATGAACTCATGAATTAAGGGACATTTGATAATTTCACATGTTCCAATCCATTGCATTTGATATGTTCCATCCTGTGCTCAAAGGATTTCAATGAACCTGTGTGTCTTTATTAATACTCAAATCGTCCCATCTTTGGCCAGAGGGATACTTTTCAGTTGTGTCTTGAGTCAATTTGACATGATCCTAGTATTCTAATGGTAGCTTCCTTGCTAAACTGCACAACCAAACGTTCCAGGCTCATCTTGTACATTTCTTGCACCTAGCTGAAATTAACTACTGCTCCAAGGGCTTATGGTATCTTTGGAATAGAGTTGTTTTTTAAAAAATGTATTTTAATGTAGTCTTCTTCTTTATAGGCTTTTCATTTCCCTACCATTAGAGCATAAAGATATCTTGCTATCTTTTCTTCCAAATGTTTAGTAGATTTTCCTTTCACATTTAAATCTTTAATTCACCTGGAACTGATTTTTCTGTATGGTGTTAAGTAAGGAGGTCCAATTTCATTTTCTTCCGTATGGATATCCAGTACCATTTATTGAAATGCTCTTGCTTTTCCCTTTGGCCTGAAATGCTGCCTCTGTCTTAAATCAATATTCCTTATAAGAGTGCATCTATTTCTATACCTGTATTTCAGTACAGACATACTTTGTTTTATTGCACTTAACTTCATTGTGCTTCACAGATACTGTGTTTTTTAAAAATTGAAGGTCTGTGGCAACACTGCATTGAATGAGTCTCTCTGCACCATTTTTCCAAGAGCATTTGCTCCCTTCATGTCTCTGTGTCAAACCTGGTAATTCTCAAAATATCTCAAACCCTCCACCAGCAAAAAGATTATAACTCACTAAAGGCTCAGATGAAGCATATTTTAGCAATAGAGTATTTTTAAATTAAGGTATATACTTTTTAAAAAAGGATATGATGCTATTTCATACATAACAGAATATAGTTCAATGTAAAAATAACTTTTATATACACTGAGAAACAAAAAATTCATGTGACTCATTCCATTGTGATATTTGCTTTACTGCAGTGGTCTGGAACCAAACCTGCAGTATCTCCAAGGTATGCCTGTTGTCCTTCTTCTGACAATTAGAAAAGGCGGATAAAATAGAAAACAAACATCTGAAAGCATCAGAGAGCTGATGAGGCAGTGGAAAATCCAGATGGAAAAAAAGCCAGAATTGTTGAACCCAGTATGTATGATAGCTTTTTTCTGGGGTATCAGTTGATTCTTGAGAAGATGACTGAAAGCTGAACAAAGCATATGACTAACTCCATGAGTTAAAATGACAAAAACTGGAGTTCAGGGCCTGCCTTGGTTGACTCTACAGACTTTAAGTTGAGACCTCAAAGGTCTATACCCTAGGAAAAAGTTCCAACTAGAAGCAGACCTCCTCAGATTCCAATCATCTCAATCACCGACTAGATTAAGGTGATTTTGGATTAGTAGAGCCCAAAACCCCTGCCAGGAGACATAAATCCTTTCTGCAGAAAATATCATCATTTTAGACCTCTAATTATAATTTCATATACCAGTTCTGGCATTCATCAAAAATAACATAAATTAACAAATTTTTATAAATAAAAATGATATAAGTAATATAAAATAAAAAAAAGCCCATAAAAGTAAGTAAGACAATATGATAAAAAATAAACACAACAAAGAAACAAAGAAGCATCAGGCAACAGCAGACCCACAGTTACTATACACAAGTTTTTAAATTATTATGCTTAATATGTTTGAGGAAATAAAAGATCAGATGGAGATAGATAACTGGATAGCTAACTGGAAACTATAAAACAGAACCCAACAGAAATGCCTGAACTGATAACAACCAAAAAGATAATAACTGAAATAAATGCTTTAACAGATAAGTTTAACAGGAAATTAGAAACTATTAAAAATAAAAGAATTAATTGAAAGGTAAGAAGTATTCAGAATGAACCACAGAGACAAATAAATGGAAATAAGGGATAAAGTGCAATGATCTACTATACATTTAAGTGGAATACCAGGAGAGCAGAGGGGAGAGAGCAGAGCAGAAACAGTAACTGATAAGAGCTGAGAAAAAACAGAATGAGACATCAGGTCCTGGATTCAAGATGCATTACAAACCTCAAAATTGAAAACAAACAAATTAAAAAAAAAAAAAGAAAAAAGAAAAAAATGTATTCACATCATAATAAAACTGCTTCGATTTTTGGACAAACATCTTAAAAACAGCCAAAGGAAAAAACAGATTCCTTTAAAGGGGCAAAAATAAAACCGACATTATTTTTCAAAAAGAGAATTGGAAGCCAAAAGCAGTGGAATGTATCTTCAAAATGATAAAATAGCTACTAACATTTTGCTACAGCAAAAAAATTCTTTGAAAGTGAAGGTAAAGTAAATAGTTTCAGGATACAAAAACTGAATTTGTTACAACAGACATCTACAAAAGGAAATACTAAAGCATGTTCTTCAGGAGGAAGAAATAAGATCCCAGATAAAAGCTTAGAAACTCCAAGAGTCATGAAGTATAACAGACATAGTAAATGTCTGAATAAATATAAATGCACATTAATTACATAAAAAGAATAATGTCTTCAGGAATTTAGGAAATATATATTGAGGAAACACAATGTATATAACATGGAGCAGGGTAGTAAACAAAGTTGATGTATTCTCAGGTCCTTACATTGTCCAGGAAGAAGTACAATATAAATTACTAAAATAATATATAACTGTCAGGCTTATGGGTTGGAAGAAATGAAATAATTAAAAATAATCTCAAAGAAGGCAAAAAAGGAGAAACTCAACACAGGAGAGATGGGACAGATGAATAGCAAGTAACACGGTAGATTTAAGTCCAGGTAAATTAGTGTATTACACGTAACTCAACTAAACAATCCAATTACAAAAATATTATCAAAGCAAATTTTAAAAATACATTCTTGCATATAACTCTTCAGGTTAAAATGCTTTTCCCACTATAGTTATAATAAAATCTAAACCCTTCCCTGGCTTTCAACGCAACCATAACTCAGCCCTTTCCTACCCCCAAACTTACTCGTCTTGTAGTTACTATGCTTCAACCAGGCAGGCCTTCTTTTAGTTCCTGGAATTTCCCAAGGTAGTTCATGCCTCAGGGTTTTACGTTATTGTCCCCTCTGCAAGCAATGGTTTCCCCAATTTTTGCAAAACTGGATTCTCCTGTCAAATAGGAGTTTAAATAGCACTCTTTTAGAAGATTTCCTTAGTCACCTAATCTAAAATACTCATCTATTTTAACTCCCTGCCTAGCACTATTTTATATTTTTCTTGCTTATTATGGTCTATTATCACTAAAATGTAGCAGGGAACCATGTCTGCTCTATTTACCCCACTTTCCCTAAGTCCAAAACAGTGACTAGGATATGGTAGATACTCAATAAGTAGTTTATGAATGAATAAAGCTAATTTAGGTTCTAAACAGGTCCTTTCTTATGGTTTTGTTTATTGGCTTGGTGGTAGTTGTTTAGACTTTCCTGACACCACATTGTATCAAATGATATCAAGATCCTATTTATGTACATTAGTAATACAGTATGTTAGTGCATTGTATAATGTGTGTAAAATTTGCAGTTGTCCAACCAGTTAGTCAGATATGTAAGTGCCGTCCTCACTACAACTACAATAACAAGTAAATAAAAGTTCAGAGGAAGGCTATCCAACTATCAAAGGGTTGCAATACACTTCTGAAGAACATGTTCATGTTTTCCCCAAATTAGAAAGATGACAGTAATAAAGGTGGATGTTACAAAGCACAATTTTTTTTTTGGAAAAAAAATCCTTTTATATATTGTTAAGTAAAAAAATTAATCAAAAAATATTACCCCCTTATAGAAAAGTTGTTTTAGAGGGGTAATTCCAGTAATGATGATTGATGCATTTTGGTTACTTCATTTTTTACTCTTTGTTCTATACTTAGGACTTTTTTCACGTCAAAGCAACCATATAATTATGTCTTTCATCAGAAAGACTAGTCTAATGGCTTTTTAAAATAGCAAGATAATATTCCACTAAGTATACATGATAGAAATTTGACCAATCTCTTAAGTGCTAAAGATTGTTCCCAATTTTTTACTATTATAAGTATTCCTAAAACTAACATATTTGTCCATAAATTATTTTAAGGGCAGTTTAACTGGAGTGATTTTATCTACAACATTCATTTAAATGGTATTTCTCAAGGGGATGAGGGTGGGCAATACACACAAAAAAAGATTCCAGCTCTCTGGGCATTTATGTCTAATTAGGAAAACAATATACATTATGGGGTGGGGTGGGGTGGATTACAAAGGCACCACGTAAGAAAGTGTAATTATATAGTGGAAATTTCTTAGAGAAGCCAATCTGGAAAACATTTTGCAAAGAACATGGAGCTAGACTTTGAAAAAGTGATAGTTCTTACTGGTCGAAAATGTTCCAAGTAGGTGCAGGTGTAGGAGGAGATAACTATTGGTATTCTTAAGTAGTTGAGGACAGTTCTCACTCAGGACAATTTATCGCAAAGCTCAAATAGTAAGCAACCAAGATTTTTATCAAAGAGTGGATTCCTAATTCCTTTCTCAAAAACTACTGAATTTTTTCTTAATCTCCATCATCCACATCACTTTTCCCCTTTCATAATTTCCCCCTTTCTTTGTACCTCTGTCAAAGACTCTCATCTATTTAAGTAATGAAAATAGGTAAATCCCTCTACTTCAAGGCATGTAACCTTACATAACATTATAATTACTCTGTGGGATAAAAAAAGACTAGGAGATGCTGCCTTAAAACATACAGTATGCATTTTAATATTTAAAAATATTACTGTAATAGAAATAAAAACATTAAAGGATATTAACCAAGGGTTATTTATCAACTTGCCATACATCAGATAAGGAACATAGAACCCCATGATCTATTAAAAATTAGCAGATAACGAATACTGACTGTGATTTCCTTTTGTGGTTTTACTCTGGCAGGAATGGATTCCACCCTAATAATTTCAGTCTTACTGTCACATAGGAGGAGATGCTTTCTGAACCTCAATAAGGCTGTCAGGTTTAGGACAGATGTAAGAACCCCTATGTAGGAAATGAAAGAGTAAGAATTCATAGTACGTGTTGTCACTGACAGACTGATAGCCACTTTCCTTCTCCACCTTTTATTCCTCAAGGATAGCAGCTGCTTTCCAGATACACCAGCAAACGAGACTCCAGTCCTCTCTACCACACTTAACCATTTGCGGATGCCCTGAGGCTTGTCTGTTTACAACCTTGTCCCACACAGCAGAATTGGAACTCTCTGGATTCACGCTCAATAGGATCTGTTTCACATAGTATTTCCCAGCCCCACCCCACGTCCAGCTGTTTCCAATGTTACTACTTATTCTTGTCACTGATCATCACGCCATTCATCCCCCAATAAACAAAATTTAAAGTAAAAACAATTCATACTCCCAGTCTCTATCCCCCTTTCTAATATAAAGCAACTGTGCATGCCCTGTGCATACTTCTTTTGGATGGCTCAAAATTCTGACTTTATAGCTTGGATATCATACTTTCAAGGTACTTTAGTAAGGGGGATTGAAACTTAACATCTCTAACCACCTCTGTCAACTCAACTTTTCTAAATTCTTCTGAATCTTCCTAGTTTCCCTTCGCAATTCCAGCTTTGCGACAAAACTAGACCCTATGGCAAAAAGAGATCCCACAGATGAAAGTGCAGATACAGCCAGGACTTAAGCAAGGATCCCCAAATTAGGAGATTAATTTTGGGGTTAAAAATACTCTGTATATACATTTCAAGCCTGCCACTAATACTATGTACAGCCAAATAAAAAGATAGAGGTGACAGGTACAGAAAACAACACAAAATTCTGAAGGTATATGAGAGTTCTTTTTTGAAAAAAGAGCCAACAACAACATAAAATTAGGAGGTATACGGGAGTTGGACTTTTTCCCTTCTGATTTTAAACTAAAAGGAAACCGTCCATATTAGAATGTATTAAACAGGCAGAATTCTCTTCCCGGTTTCCCTGCGCTTGGTAGATGTCCTTCTGGCTTCAGCTGGTATCTGTGAATAGCGAAGAAACTTCTCACGATCAGATTCCACTGCCCTGAGGAAGGGTAGAGCTGGAGGACCCGCTAAAGCCGGGGACAGAGACGACAAAGGGACACGTCTGTGGAGATCCGGAAAGTCTCCAAGAAGGGACAGTCAGAAACACGAGAAAGTAAAAAGAGAAAGAGCGTGACTGAGCCGAGGTAACTACTGTGTTGTCTCAGCCAGAGCGCGGTCTGCGGTTTTCTTCCGCACTAAATCCGCCGGATCTGGGGTTGGCTCCCACTCCATTCACCAACCTGCACCTCCATCACCTTCCAAAGCGAAGGTGCGCTCTCGCCCAAACCATCCAACCTACCTCCGGATCCTCGCAGGCGCGACAGCGGCGCGCCGCCCGCCCACCTACCTGTGCTGCGCCTGCGCCTCCCCGGCGCGCTCTCAAGGTCAGCACCGCCCCCAGCCTCTAACCTAGCACCCACGGAAGTGGCAATAGAGGACGTCCTGCGTAGCCTCACCTCTGCGTGGCGTGGGGTCGCCGGCGTTCAGGAGAGGGGAGGGACTTCCTGTCCCGCGCGAGCAGGACTTCCGGCAGAGCCGGAAGACCCGCTCCCTCTCTGTGTGGAGTGGATCCCGGCTGCAGGGTCGGGAGGGGAGGTCAGGGACGGTCCCGGCGACTTCAGGGCGTCTGGCCCACGACCTGTCCTTGACGCCATGGTGAGTCTATCTGTGAGGGCTGGAGTAACAGCAGTGGGGAGGAAGGGGCCGAGAGGTCAGTCCTGTGAAGGGAGCGGGTCGGGTGCTCAACTGAGGATGGAGCGGGAGGGAGCAGTAGGATGAGCGGTAGGGCAGGACCTACCACCTGTCCCAGAGCGCCGAGGCCCCTGAGGAAGCAGTTTCTGTCCTACCCAACCGCTAGATCTGTCCAGGAGTACGGGGTAGATAGTCAGAATGTTCATGGCCCTTCACTGTGTACGGCCTGTGGGGCCAGGTGGTCCCATAATTGACTTTGCCCGGTTGATCGTCTCATTTCATTCCTCTGATGCAGAGCAGTGGCCAAGAACTTTAGATCTTAGAATGCCTTTAGCCTTTACAGGTGAACACAGCAGATCCTCTTCTTGTAGAGGATCAACACCTGTAACTTAAACAGCAAAGTCAGTTATCTTTCGAATTAAGACATTTGGAATTGGAAAAGGTGTCAAATAAATCCTGCCCTAATAAGGAGGGTCTTTATTCGAAAGGAATATTGCAATTGTAAGGGCAAGGGGGAGGGAGCTGTTGGAGTAGGGAGAATGTCCTGACCTTAAGGTCTGCAAGAATCTCGAAGGTTAGGCAAAAGGGTTTTTTCTTTTATAGGGAGGAGTAAACAAGGCTAAAAAGAACTGGGTGTGCGGAAGTGAGATCAAAGGGTCGTTTGATTGGACAATAGATCAGAGAATATTTTACCCTCAGGCCTGTGTGTTCTGGGGAAGAGCTGTTTAGGAGGAGCTGTGTCTTGTTTGAGGCTGCGGGTGGGCCAAAGTTCAGGAACCTGGGGGAAGAAATCTTAAGCAAAATTTGGGTAACATTTTGTTCCAATTGATCTATGAGAAGAATTCAACTAGTGATTTATGAAGCAAAGAATAGGAATTTGCAGATGCTATGTTTGGCCTTGTTATAGGTTAACAAGGAGGTGGGTCATTCCTGAGTCTTACCTAAGTCCTATGAGGACTGGTTGTTCTTTGCGGTAAGCTGTTTTCAGAACACAAGAAGGTGGCAGCTGAGGGGATTTCTCCTGCTTTTTCCAGTATCACAGGGATCCAGTAATGTTCAACACTGTCAGTTGCTTGACTATATAAAAAATTTCAAATTCTCACCTGGAGGAGATTCTGTCTTGGAATTTAGTTTCAGTTTGCCATATTTTTTCAGGACCAAATGTTGACATCATTTAGCTATTGTGTACAATGATTGACTTTTGAATGACTTGTAGAAACTTAACTGACTGAAACAGAACTTCAAAATAACACGGTTCCTGGTGCACTCTACCAGCTAACCTATGACTCTTGGGCATGTGTGTGTGTTTATTTTAACCTCATGGCTAGTACAATTTGTAATAATTAAGAGGTTTTTTTCTCCTTTCATATCAATGAAATTAGACAAAGATAAGGAACAGTAGAACTGAAAGATAAAAACTAGCTTAACCATCTCTCCCTCTCCCTTGCCTTGCCCCCACCTCCCATTTTATAGAGGGAAGAATCTGAGGTCTAGAAATAGACAGTGACTTACCTAATGTAACAAATTTGGCCCAGTCTGAACTGTAACTCAGATCTCCAGTTTTGAAATTTAAGCTCATATTTTGATAACTTGATCTGAAAAGTTGAAGAGAAAGTGTAATTAAAATCCTTAAATTTATAATTGTGCCAGAGAAGCTGAACATGAACCTATTCTCAGTATTCTGTAATACTAAAGCCAGCTCTAAAAAGGTAGTTTTAAGATTAGGTAAAATGTCACTTAAGAGAATGTCACCAGGGGCCAAGTAGTTGACTCTCCATTTTGGTATTGCTTTTATTTCTGAGTTAATTACTAACCTCTGGGCTTTAGCTTTCCTGGCTGTGAAATTGATAAGGTCTGTATATGCATGGGTGGGCAATGCCTGGAATCCCTTCAAAAGAAAGGGTTTAGTCATTCAGTGAAGTGAATAAGGGCTGAAATTATTTAGGATTCAGCTTAGTTGAATTGAGATCTTGCGCACTACTTGGGCTATAATGAAAAGAGAGTAATACTTGAACTCAGAAAACCCAGATTCTGCCCATTATTAATTATACGAACTTAGCAAAATCATTCAACTTCGATAAGAATTCCAATTTCCTTCTAGATAAGAGACTTGGAACTTGACGGGAATTAAAACACCTTTTAACTCTTATATTTATGATTCTGTGACTTCACCGAGGACTTTTTCAGAATTTTCAGAAAGTTTCTGATGAAGTAAAATTGTATCTGATTTCCACTCTCCTTCCCACCCCACTTTGGTTTCTCAGGTTTGATTTTTTTTTTTTTGTTAATTCTCCTTTTCATTTTTTAATGTATCATGTAGGTAATACTTAGAATTTGTCGATATGTTTGACCAAGTATTTCACTACTGTCTTAAAGGCTAAAACAGAGTGGAAAACAAAGCCTTGGGACACTTTGATTTTATTTTTGTTTTAATTGATAAAACTCCTATGATCCAGACTAAAAATACTGAGTATTCACTCTTAATTTTTTTGCTATCATGTTGTGAAAATGGATAGTCCGTAGAAAATTTACTGAAGGAATAAAACTTTGTTTTATTATACTTTTCTCTTTGAAAATTATAGAACATCTAATCAGATGGCTTTCCACACAAGTTAGTGTGATTTGTGAGAGAAAAACAGATTAGAATTAACTCCTGGAATTGTAGGAATCTCATGGCTTGTTTTATCTATATAGCATACTGTGGAAACTTCTACCGATGAGATTGTGCTGTTTGTGTTGATAAAAAAAAAAGTTTATGAACCTCTGCCTTAATCAGAATTAAGGAGAAAGTTTTCTTTTGAGGGGGTAAGGAGGGATGTTGGGAAGAGATAATGTGGTAAATGTTAGAGGAGAAATATATGTAATATGTTCAAAGAGTTATACAGAGGAAAAGAAATTGATTCAAATGAGGGTGGGGGGCGGGCAGGAGTCATGTAATAGGTGACTTTAACTGAGTTTTGAAAAGTGGGTTAGGACACTAGTTCTTAACTTGAAATGCTTGAGATGCTCTCAACCTGTGATGCTAGAGGATTAAAATGCTTATCTGGGCTCCATTTTTGGAGGGGTGGAGTTTCAGAATCTAATTTTTAATGTGTTTTACTGGTAAGTCTGAAACTGGTAGTCCTTAAACCTCACTTTGAAGGAACTCTAATGCAGAATTTAGAAACTTTGGAGATATTGGAGTATTTGTGCTGAGTGATAATCAGACATGTGTAGTTTGTTGATATGGTGGATTACTTTAATTGACTTTTGAATGTTGAACCACCCACAGATACTTGGAATAAATTCCACTTTGTCATGGTGTATAATTCTTCTTGTATGTTGTTGGATTTGACTTGCTAGTATTTTGTTTAGGATTTTTGCACCTATAGTCATGAGAGACACTGGACTGTAGGATTTTTCCCCCCTTGTAATGCCTTTGCCTGGTTTTGGTATTAGGGTAATGCTGGCCTCAGAATGCGTTAGGAAGTATTTCCTCTGCTTCTGTCCTCTTAAAGAGATTATAGAGAATTGGTATAATTTCTTAAATGTTTGGTAGAGTTCACCAGTGAATCCTACTGGGCTGGGTGCTTTTTGTTTTGGAAAGTTATTAATGGATCCAGTTTCTTTAATAAATACAGGCATTTCAGAATATGTATTTCTTATGTCAGTTTTGGCAAATTTATCTTTCAAAAAATTGGTTCATTTCACCTAGGTTATAAAATTTGTGGGCATAAAGTTGTTCATAGTGCTCCTTTATTATTCTTTTAATGTCCTTGGATCTGTAGTGATATTCCCTCTTTCATTTCTGATATTAGTAATTAGTGTCTTCTCTTTTTTTCTTAGTTAGCTTGTTCAAAGACTTACTGATTTTATTGTTCTTTTCAAAGAACCAGCTTTTGGTTTCATTGATTTTTCTCTGTTGGTTCCATCTTTTCAGTTTCATTGATTTTTTTTTCTCTGATTCATATTATTTCTTTTCTTCTGCTTACTTTGGATTTAATTTGCACTTTTTCTTATTTCTTATCCTTAGGTGATTGATTTTAGATCTTTTCTAGTATATGCATTCAGTGCTATTAATTTCTCTCTAAGCACTGCTTTTACTTTACCCCATAAAATTTGAAGAGTTGTGTTTTCATTTTCATTTAGTTTAAAATATTTTTAATTTCTCTTGAGATTTCCTCTTTGATCTATGTGTTAATTTAGAAATGTGTTGTTCAGTCTCCATGTATTTTGAGATTTTCTAATTATTTTCTGTTACTGATTTCTAGTTTAATTCCATTATGATCTGAGGGTAGACATTGTACAATTTCCATCCCTTTAAATTTGTTAGATGTTTTATGGCCCAGAATGTGCAGCTTGAAGGATGGATTCTGGTGAGGTTTCATCAGTTAACCACATAGTGGCAAAGATTTGGGTTTCTTCTTAGTTCTCTGACTTTTCCACTACTACTTTCCAAAATAGGCTTAGTTCAAATAGTGGTAGAGACTATTCTCTTGGTTACCATTTGGTTGATTGAAGATTTACTCTTAAAATTATTTATATTTTGGGTGTTGACCACTTTTTAGATAATTAATTTGTTTGCTCTGGGATAAAAGCTTAAAGCAAAATTAAGTTGATTTTAGAAAATGAGAAGATATTTTCTATAATGGTCATTTCTAAAAGAGAATTTACTGTTTTCTTACTGCTGTGCCATGATTTTCCCATGTTACTAAGTCAAGAATGAACACCAACTTGCCTCAGAGGAACTTTGAAGAAATAAACCTGTTCTGTAAACTGCCTTCCTACTCTTTCTATACCACTTATCCTTGAGTTATGGGGGAAAAAATCTTAAAGTCTTGGTGAAATGAACATTCTCTTAGTTTTGATTGAACTGAGTATGCCTTTTGTTCCACCAGATACTTAAAAGTCATGCTCTTTCTTCAAAAGTATTTATTTGATCTTTCATTTATTGTTTATTAAGCACCATCTTGTATGTCATGTATTGTTTTGGCAACAGGAATGTAATTGTTTATAAAACAGACATTCCTACCTTTATGGAGCTTATGTTTTATTAGAAGAGTCCGATGATAATCAAATAAAACATAATATATGTTAATTGTTGTAAGTGCGACAAGGAAAGATAAAACAGTAAGGGAATAGAAAATGATTGGAGTGGTTAATTTAGGTAGAGTATTTATGGAAAGCCTCAATGAGGAGGTGACAACAGATTTGAATTCATATATGTATGTGTGTGCACGTATATATATCTGTTTGTGTGTGTGTATATACACACACATACACTCAGCCTATATACTTGGTATCTTTGAGTACATATTTATGAATGGCACCCTAAAAAAGTATTATAATGTCAAGCATAAAGCTTATAATGTCTTTAGCTATAGTATAAATCTTTCAGTAAAGTTATATATAATCTTTCCATACAGTGAACAGAAAATTGTTTTTTAAAACACTACATATTAGTAGATGATATTGTATTTTATTTAATAAATTGCATTTTTTGTGCTTCATAATTTTGGTCTTTAAGTATTTGAGTTCTTGAGAGGATACAACTTAGTCACTCAGAATATCCTGATTTTTACATCGTATCTTTTACTTATATAAAACAGATTTATTAATTCTGTTGTTAAAGTAGAATTAAATATCTTTTATGTTCTGACCCTAAACAAAAGGTTTAGAAAAACAGTTTCAGCTTTTGATACTTTGATGTTGAGGTGCTTAGTGTCTGATTATGTTTTATTTATTTAAAAAAATTTTTAAGATATTATAAAAACCAATCTGCTCAAACATGCGTATCTTTAAAAATGACTTTGGGAAAAGTACAACAAATAGATGGCATTGAAAGTCTGCTTGAACTAGAACTAGATGACCTCCATAGTTTGTTTCAAGGTTCTATGGTTCTGAATATGTGTCTTTGAGAATATTGTGGATGTACATTTAGTTGAATGTACATTGAGGGAACAAAGGAGGGAATCTTCAATTTTACGAAGTTTAAGAAAAGTTTCACAAAGGATCAATTAGACTAGGTCTGTAAGGGTAAGTGGAAGTTTGTCAGGTGGATAAGAAATTGAATTTTATTTTTTTCTCAATAACAATAATAGCTACGTTTATTTAGCAGTTAATAACTATCTATTCCACTTACATTGATTAAGTCCTTTTGAAATAATTCAGTTCTTGGGTTTTTTTCAGCCTCCTTCTATTTTTTGTTTTACATCCATGTTTTACCTACTTTTTTTTTTCAATCTCTATTTTACAGAGTAGAAATGGAGGCACAGTAAAACTAGAGTCACTCATCCAAAATTATACAGCTGGTGGTGGTGGGATTTGACTTCTAACTCAGGCTGTTAGGCCACTCTACTGTTGTGTCAACCTTACTATTTATCTTTGATAAGGTTTAACTTATGAAAGGATTGAATTTCAAAGATATTTTCCTACAGACATAATTATAAGTGGTAATTATAGTTTTAGAAAATCCTTCCCAGCCTAGTTACTATCTAATTTTGCATCTTATATAGTGTTAGAGAAACTACTACTGTCATGTGTAGCACTAATGATTGGCATTTCTCAGATGCTAGATACACCCGACACTGCTGCAGTGAGTCAGAGTAAGGATTCCCTTATATTCCTTCCACATGAGCTGCTTTCAGAATTAAGGCACTCCTTCCTACCAAACCATTAATTTCCTTTAAGCTTGGAGATGAACTTCTAGTAACCCTGATGAGGTGAGGAGCAATTAGAGAACTGGGGATGTAGACCTGTGGTGAATTGAAATTTCTTATCAGTGTAAGCATTCAGTGTGTCACATGTGTTCCGAGCCTGTCTCACTGCCCAGTTTCCTGAGGGCTCTAAGGATTGACTTGTTCCTTTTCTTTCCACTTGGATTCCACTATAGTTTGCAACCAGAACTATGTTTCCTCCCTGAGTTGCAAAGAAGAACATAAACCTTCTCTTCTTTCCCATATGTTCAGTACACACAGTAAAGATTTTACTGCTAGAAGAATTTGCAAAAGTCATGTAACTTCTGGCTGACCATAAACTAAATAATTATCTAGCTAGCTAGCTATTTATTGTAAAGATCCTCTAAGGAAAAAAAAAATAGAAGCACTAGATGATAATGATGAATCTTCGCAATACTTTCTTGGAAGTAGAGAGATTTGGATTGTGAAGAAGAGATGAGATGGAAATACTAAGGGGCATTGAAGAGAGAAAGGGAGACTTTTCTCCACCAGTGAAAATCACTGATGAAGAAGGAACTTCAACAAGCTGTTCTGCTCCATATAATAAATACATGATTCTAGACTGCCATCAGTTAATGTCCTGGTTAAGGCACTTTTACTGCTGTTGCTGTTTTTCTCTTTTAAATAAACTTACACTTTTATCTTTGTGATAAATTGTAGAAGCCTTTTGAAATAGTAATCTGAGTTGCTTTTTTTTTTAATACAGTTTCAGTATCTGCCCTTTACACAGTGCTTAGCTGATTTTTGTTATCTTTTACCTGTTGATTGCCACTGTTTGCCTGTGTGCAGTGATCACTTAGAAAAAGCACTGCCATAGTTCCCTGCTTTCTTTTCCTGAAAAAAAGTCATACTGGAGGATTCTGCCCTACCAAAACTTCATTGACTGAAAGTTGACTAAGTATTTTTTATCATTTTAGAAGATTTTGGCCATTTTTATGGTGAGTATAAGTGAGTGATTAGAAAATAGTTCAAATTCTTTATGATTTATGGGCATATGTATTTAAGCGTAAATGTTCCATAACTAGAATCATTTGTTTCTGGATACTGTCTTGTTCAAAATAGAAGCCATGCCTTTTTTTCCTCAAAAAGTTTTGCTTTTATTAGTAGTTAAATTCATTAGTAGAATTTTGCTTCTGTTTAAATCTATGCTTCCTGTCTCCTTCCAATGCTTTCCCCACTAGGTTAATTAAAATTAAGACAGTGACACCTCACTGTATCATTTATTTGTAGACAGTTAGGTTGTTTGGATAGGTCAGATGTTTCATGTTGAATACATTAATCTTTTCCTAATCCAATTTTTAAGACAAAAAGGACGTGAAAAAGAATCTGGATAACTGCAGTTAGAATTAATTGCCAACAAAGTATGTTTTCCAGTCAGGAGGGACAGATGAGAAAGCTTTGCTAAAGTTCCGTCGTGTAAGTAGTAACTTTAACTGAGACATTAGTTCTTTAAAACTATTTCCTAATTTGATTTCAACAAACATTTATTGGCTACTTGATTTTGATAGTTTCTCAGTCATTCCTCTCAGAAGTTGTTAAGGTTATCATGGCTCTTTCTCTTGATAGCTACTAAAGTTTTTTTCAGATCATAAAGTGAATCACTTAATAAGAGAGAATTGGCTAGGTATCTCAGAAAATTTTTAAAAAATGACTGTAGGACTATTGGCATTCAGAAATCTCCTGAGAGAAACTCCTGCAAACTGCTAGTCAAGGTGAGAATGCTGAGCAGTGGGCTAGATGTACTCCTTTACTTTAAGTTGGAACTCTGATTTCCTTTCAAATCTCCTATAAATGTTATCTTATTTAATTCTTAAGAGGAAGGGATAATTATTCATTCCTGTTAGCAATACCTGCATATCATAGGCTTTGATGATGGCTCAGAAATGGTAAATATGTGAATGCCAACAATCCATTGTTTACTTACTTAAAATATTATACCCATCATCAATAAGGTCTTTTACAATTTTGGAGATCATTTGCCAACTCTTGTCATTTTGTGGGTAAGGAATGAGTCCCAGAGAAGGCTTGTCTAATTGCTGTACTATTGCTAGTTAATGACAGAACTACCTCGGTTCTAGTGTGTTTAATTATTCAACATATTAAAATATTCACAATGAATGCATTTTTTAAGCAGTTAACATTATGGGTGCATGTTCAGTTTTCTTGGCTTTTGTATATGGCTTAAAATTTAGAGATAAGCTGAAGTTTTTGTTTTAAATTTGTTTAATGAAGCTTTGTGCACTTACCGAAGTTATAAATTTTAATTTGTTTGAAAGAATTTGCAACACATATTGCATTAAATTGAGAGGATTATCTTGTAATAATAGCTATAACTCTTCCTCTGAGGTATGTAAAAAGCACAGTATATCGTCTTTTAATCTTAAATTGAAAAATTTTCTTCTTTATGCTAAATAAAGTTCAATGTTCGACACATATGGGAACCTGAATGTAGTGAAGAACAGTGGGCAAATTTATACTTTATGCTTTTATCCTTTTATTTCATCTAAAATGTAAATACTCCACTTGTATTGAAATCCTGCCATGTAAGGCACTTTCCTGGGAGTAGGACTTGTACTGTAGAAATGAGATGAATACAGTTTTTAGTGGGAGAGGAGAGACCCTTAAATCACAGCTGAGCATGATAAAGGCTATTTTTGGAATTACACATGTTTTTTAGCAAGGAAGGTTTCCTAGAGGAAGTGAATGTTGAGGAATGAAGAGGAATTGATTTGAACAAGCAAGATGATTTGCACATGTCAAATATAAATTTATTAGTTTTGACTAATAGCTATTTTGAATATAGATCTGTAGAGATATTTTCTATAATGTCAGAGAATACTCTTGCAGTTAAGAAAGAGTGGCAGAAGTTAGGGATGTGTTCTTCCATTGAACCTTTTGTTTGTTACTTATCAGTATTATGAAAAATTTATGTGTGTTTTGGCTAGAGATAAAGTAGCTTATTAACATCTTTAAAAATATTTCATTCTTCATCAACATTTTAATGATGATATGGTATTGCTTTATGAGATACTGCATAATTTATTCAACCCACTGTAACTGGAAAATTATCTCTTGAAATAAACAACTATTAATTTCAACATTAATATGTTAAAATGGCTTATGAATTATATTTAATTAGAATGTCCTCTATTCTTGTGAAAAAGTATCTTTATCCTTGCCCTCTATTTGTTGTTGGTCTTCCACTTTGCCTTATCAGTTTATATTGAAGAGAATATCTTAGGTTTATTTCTAAGTTTAGTCAAATTCTGAAAAATGGCTTTCTTTTCATCATCTCCAGCAGAAAGTCAGGAGCTGCTGTTTTTGAATATAGTTATGTCAAATTCATGTGTTCTACTATGTTGTAGGTCTAATTAAGATATTTAGGTTGCATCTAGGCATTGTATTGAGAGTTTGTAGTTTTTGACCTTAGTTTTAAAGTACATTAAATTTTTTATTCTGAATCAGGAAATAGTAAAAATTTCTGCTTGTTCTGTTTACTTTAAAGAAATTAAAAATATACTTTGTGCTGCAAAACAATGATGTTGGCAAACCAAACTAATTCTGTAAACATTTAAATTTGAAAAGCTATGTGTTTTGAGTTCAAATCATAGTTGTTGATAATTGCATTTTTCAATTCCCTTTGTATCATCTCACCATCTATGTATATTATATATACCTTTATTTGTAGTAATAATTTGAGCTATATGAAATTGCTGTTTTGTAGGTCAGAACAGCTAAATACCTGATTTCATAGGATTCAATCAACAAGTCTTTATTAAATATCAACAGGTGACTTTATCCGAATTCTTTGACTGTTTTCCTACCGACATCTTTTGTTTTTTCATTTCATTTGTTTAGCAAAGCCCTCCTTTTCTTATGTTTAGGTCTGTTTATTGTGTCTGTAAGAGCTGGAGCTGTGGTGTACAACCAGATAAAAGGCCATAATAACCCATATAATCAGCCCTAGGATTCTGGAAATATCTATGGGGAGTAATTTTCCTTGCTTTTTCATGATTATTTTATGCTTTTACTTGCTTTGGCATTGTATGGAAGAATTTCTTTTCTGGTTGAAATTTAGACAACCCTCAGTTCTCTTGAAGAACCTCTTGGAAGTAATTGTCTTTAAAAACACAGCTTGGGTCTGTCAGTCAACATGTTTGAGTTCATCAAACCTTTCTTCTCAAATTTCTAGACCTCCTCTCGGACACATTGCCAAGATCCTGACCTTGGTATGGTTATTCTTCAGGATCTCTCAAACTTTGTCCGCTTTGGTGCTTTCTTTGGCTCTCTTGGCTAGCTACTTAACTGTCGTGCAGATTTAACCTCAAACTCCAGATCAGTCATTTCTCTGATGTACCTGAACTACTGAGTCATGCAGACTTGAATTGCTTGGCAGTCACTTATTCAGTTCTTATGTTACTTTTTTGTTGAACTTCTCAGGACTTTCTGCCCCTCTCCTCTTTTGTCTTACAGCTTAACTCCCCACCCCATCATGGTTCTTAGGAAATGATCTGAGGACTTTGGAATGATATATAATGTGCTTTCCAAAATGACTATATTCAGTGGAAAGCCAGATATCAAGAACCTTGAGCTGTTTTTTCCCCTACCCTAGTCACGCTATGTAACTTCTGAAGACCTCAGTTTTTAAATTTAATACAGTCTCTGCACCTATTTGTACCTCTGTTCAGTAGGACAGGGTCTTATAAAGTTTTACTTTCAACTTATGCCTTTAGTCTCATCTATTTCTGACTCTTAAGTGATTAAATTCCCACAGTTAACTCCTTTCTAGATTATTTAACAGTCCCCGTATATTGATTCCTTCCCTTTTGCCTTAAACATGTACATTTTCCCCCTTATAAAATGTATTTTTTATGTGAACCACTCTAGTAATTGTCAGAGATTCCTCTTATTGCTTAATTTTTCCAAGGAATAATTATGCCCATTATCTTGTCTTTACATAATCACTTAAGTTTAATCCTTACCTACTGATACTTTTCTTGCAGAGATAATTATTAATCTCACGCCTAATGCCTTTTTTTCCTCTAAAAAAATCTTAGTTCTTTTAGATTTTGCTCTTGGTTTTGAAACTGTTTTAGTTCAGCTCTTAGGGTTTTGCTTGGACTATTTCAGTGGATTTCTAATTTAGCTCTTTACTTCCAGTTACTTTCAGCCCTCCACTTTATTTTTCCACTATAGTGGCAGGAATATCCTTCCAAAATATATTTGATTTAGTTACATTTAGGCTTAGGATCCTGTACTTACTTCTAAGTACCTACAGGAGAGTCCGTTGTGTAGAACCCTTACCAAAATCTAGCCATGTGGAACTGCTCATTCTTTGAGCTCATGCCATGGACCTTCTTTGTACAAATAGCTGTATCTGTCTAAACTTCTGTTCCTTCCCTGTCTGACAGTGGGATACTACTTTAACCTTGTAACACTAGTTTAGATGTCACCTCTGTGAACAAGTCTTTCTCAGCTGTCTCATGTGGATTTAATCACTCCCTTTCTTGGAATGCTCCCATAACAGTGGGCACTGACCTCTACTCTACTGCTTATCACATATTATTGTAGGTGCCAATGAGTGGTGGTTAACATTTTAAGAGTTTGATAAAATCAACACATGATAGAAGAAATGAGTTTTCCTTTCACCTTGAACATAGATATGGATTGTTTCCAAGACCTAAGTAGACTAGACTGTAACCAAATCAGTAGTATTTACATAACAAAAGATAGACAAAATTTTAGATAGTTTTTTTGCCTACAGAAATAGGATTGGAAAGTAGTTTTATCATTTGGAAGTCTAGAAAAACAGTTTAAATAACAAGGATTGAAGATGTTTATCCAGAACTATTTAGGGTTGAGAATATTTTACAGTCTAGAGGGCTGTTTTGTGTATTTTCTTCAGACTTCAGCACTGCCTGAACAAAGCATCCCTCATTGCTGCCTTTTGCACTAAGTCATTACTTACCAAGCAGCTTGCTTATAGTTTTACTTCAGTAGTATCATTAAGACAGTAATCCAGTGGAGCACTTCGTGAACTTGAACATCTGATCCACTTGATAGCTAGCTTATGTCTCACTGTAAATTAATTGATAAAACTCTTATAAACCTGATTATTGCCAGTCTGTCTCATGGAGATTGATTATACCAGAAAAACATGTTTTGTGTGTGTGTTCTGAATCGTGGAGGCTGCAGCCAAGGTGCTGTCCCTGGAAGGTGCTGGGACAAGGTGCTGGCGGAGGCTTGTTAGTCCAGTCCCTTGAGTTTCCTTCAGTCTACAGCTTTTCTGTCAGTGGCTCTAGGATTCTACCAGTCACCCAAACTAAGACACCCTGAAATAACCTTTGAGACATTTCCTGTCTTTTTCTGTAGTTGTTTTCCTTCATGTTCAGTCACACTCAAAGTTTGATTGGTTTTCTACTGATGTACTTATATTTTTGTTCTTTCCTTCCTAGTTTCAGCTGCTTCTACCTTAGTTTTAGGTTTTTCTCTTTAATTGCTCAATATATTGCTGTGTCTGATTTTCCTCGTATGTTACTTGCATCCTCCTACCCCTGCCTGTTAAAAGCCTACCTAGGTGATCTTTGTAACACCTCTGCTCAGTACATCCTCTTGGCTTTAAAGACTCTCAACAATCTAAAATTCTATCGTCATCTTATTTCTCACAATTCTTTGTCATATGCTAAAGTCTGCTTTGGTTGAGCTAGGCTTTTTGCTGTCCCATGGTTACTCTGTTCACATTTGTCATTTAGCTTGGAATTCCCTTTCTTGACTTCAGTTTATTCATCTATATGAAACTTTTGTGTCCAGTTTTTTGAATTTTTATAACTCTTGTTCATAGTACAGTTTTGTACTCCAGTATTCTCTTAATATATTTGTTGTTATCTAATATGATAATGTTGGATTGTAAGTTCTGTTAGGACAGATCGTTTTGTAGTAGTGTCATTCATTTCATCAGATGTCAAGGGCCCTTCTGTGTGTAATTACTCTGAGTATTTGGGATATAATAGTCAGTGAAACAAAAAAGTCCTTTGCCACGTTCCTGGTAATAGCCAGGAAGATATTGGATGTATGTTAGGCAGACAGCCTGTACTTGTTAATTAATTTTTTGTTTGCTTTTCCCTTTTATAGATATAAATAATTTTTATAGTGATGTAATTTGAATTTGTAGTTTTTTTTTAACATTGTTTGACTGAGACCCTAACTCATTTGTCACATAGTATATAGTGATTCTGTATAGTTCTTATAACCATAGTAAGAGAGCCTGCACCCCTTCTTCCTGCAGTACTGCTACTACCTGTGGTACAGGTCCTCCTTTCATACCTGGGCAGTTGTCTTAATGTTGCTGGGCTGTCCATCATCCAATCTTTACATGGTATCCAGAGAAATTTTTCTTAAATATTGATCTGGTCATATTACTTTTCATGGGTTTCCTTATTGTTTTCAGATTAAATTCTAAACCTGTAAGTTTTGCCCTTCAGTATCTGGTTTTGGCCTACTGTCATCCTGTGTGAAGCAGACATCACTGTGAAGTCCACTGAGTCTTGACTTATGCTTGACCTTCCTCAGTGCTGTTTCACAGTTTTTCGCCTCTTTTTGCTTTGTTCTCATAGACTCCTCTGCCTATCCTCTCATCACTTTGTATTGTAAGGGTCCATTTACTGTCCTAGTGGACTGAATGCACATTGATGGCAGGGAGTGTGCTGTTTCTCCCTATTGTGTGCAAGTGATCTAGTGTTCAGCGCCTGTAGTTTGTTGCTCTATAGATGTTTAGTGAATGCACTGAAATGACTTAGTGGAAAAAGCATTAGGTTGGAAATTAGGGGTCTGGATTCTGGATAAGTCCTGAGTAGTTCTGCGGTCTTGGCTATTTGGACCCTGATTTCCTCATTTGTAAATTGTTCAAAGATGGTTTGTTTAAATGCTCAAAATGTGAATTCAAAGTTTTATGTGAGTCTAGATTGAAATAACAAAATTCACACCTTCTTTCGTTTTTTTTATGTTTTTATTTTTAAAAAATTTTTTAAACATTTTTTATTGAGTTATAGTCATTTTACAATGTTGTGTCAAATTCCAGTGTAGGGCACAATTTTTCAGTTATACATGAACATACATATATTCATTGTCATATTTTTTTTTTGCTGTGAGCTACCACAAGATCTTGTATGTATTTCTCTGTGCTATACAGTATAATCTTATTTATCTATTCTACATATGCCTGTCAGTATCTACAAATTTTGAACTCCCAGTCTGTCCCTTCCCACCCCCTTCCCCTCTGGTAACCACAAGGTTGTAGTCTATGTCTATGAGTCTGTTTCTGTTTTGTATTTATGTTTTTTAGATTCCACATATGAGCGATCTCATATAGTATTTTTCTTTCTCTTTCTGGCTTACTTCGCTTAGAATGACATTCTCCAGGGACGTCCATGTTGCTGCAAATGGCGTTATGTTGTCGTTTTTATGGCTGAATAGTATTCCATTGTATAAATATACCACATCTTTATCCAGTCATCTGTTGATGGACATTTAGGCTGTTTCCATGTCTTGGCTACTGTAAGTAGTGCTGCTATGAACATTGGGGTGCAGGTGTCTTTTTGAAGTAGGGTTCCTTTTGGATATATGCCCAGGAGTGGGATTCCTGGGTCATATAGTAAGTGTATTCCTAGTCTTTGAGGAATCTCCATACTGTTTTCCACAGTGACTGCACCAAACTGCATTCCTACCGCAGTGTAGGAGGGTTCACTTTTCTCCACAGCCTCTCCAGCATCTGTCATTTGTGGACTTTTGAATGATAGCCATTCTGACTGGTGTGAGGTGATATCTCATTGTAGTTTTGATTTGCATTTCTCTGATATTTAGCGACATTGAGCATTTTTTCATGTGCCTATTGATCATTTGTATTTCTTCCTTGGAGAATTGCTTGTTTAGGTCTTCTGCCCATTTTTGGATTGGGCTTTTTGTTTTTTTCTTATTAAGTCATATGAGCTACTTATATATTCTGGAGATCAAGCCTTTGTCGGTTTCATCATTTGCAAAAATTTTCTCCCATTCCGTAGGTTGTCTTTTTGTTTTACTTTTGGTTTCCTTTGCTGTGAGGAAGCTTGTAAGTTTAATTAGGTCCCATTTGTTTATTCTTGCTTTTATTTCTATTGCTTGGGTAGACTGCCCTAGGAGAACATTTTTGAGATGTACATCAGATACACACCTTCCTTTGTAGTATAAATTATTTGAACATCTCTAGGAAGTCTGTCTCAACATGTCTAGCTATCACTAAAATATGTAAACAGTTAAGAAACCAAAAATAAGAGGGTCATATCCTCTTTCCTTTTCTTCTTCTTCTTATTTGTTCGGGGAGATAACTGAAACCATTTGGGGTGGTTTGAGTATATATGCAGATATGCCTTCTAATGGTAAACAATGCATGCTTGTTTCACCTAGTTTTTCAGGAGGAGACTTAGTTTAATGAAACAAAACAAAATGTCAGCTCCATAAAGGTTAACAAAAAATTCCAAGTTTGAATTTTAAAATTGTAGCATGTTTGAATTTAAGTTTGGAGAGTTTTGTTTTCAGTATCGTCAAGCAAGATAAAATCTTGCTATTTTGATATATTTCATTTTTTAGAGAATTGTTTAATTTTTCTTGGTAAGAATTTTTTAACCTAACCAGAAATGATTGCTAACAGAAATTGAAATGATCATTCTTCTGTAGACTAAAGGCAAATAACTTTTTTCTTGCTCTTCATGGCCTCAGGCTAATTAACGTGGAAAGCTTGAAACCTAAGTTGCTCTGCTGTTTCACCCTTCTTGGGTACTTATGAGCTATTTCATAAATGACTTTCCCGAATTCCAGTCAAGAAAATCAGGGCCTAGGGGCAATGAATCCAGACAGAAACCACCTCTATGGTCAAGTTATTGTTTCGAAGCCCTAATAAAACAATTAAAGCTCCTTGAGTCAATGACCCATATGGCTGTGTGTTTGAGACTTCAGCCATGATGGACTTTATAGTTTCATTGCATCTTTACCCACTTTAATAGTTTTCTCTTATGAAATTATTGTTTGTTTATGGTTAAATTTACTTAAGCATTCTTTTAATTAAGAATAATGAAAAATATTCAGGAAATTTGATTTTAATTTAAACATTTCAAAAATTCTGTTTTGTATAAACTTAGACATATACAGACACTTAAGTTGGTCAGTGAAGGTAGGTTATTCAGATGGCTTGTTTTTAAATTTCAAATGATTGTATCCCTTGATTAATGAATACTTTATATTTTAATATGTTAAGCGCAGGCATGTACACTGTAATTGTCAATTGCATAGTAATTTCTCAAAAGTTGGTCTAGGTTTAGTATTAATAAATTAATTTGATAATATATAATTCTATAAAACAATTGCCATCTTGGAAAATATATTGCAAGGACTCTTTTCTAAATACAGTTGAAAAGGAATACTTTGGTGAAATACTTTCCACATAATTTAAAAGTTACTTCTCCAAAAAATTAGGTAGATTCTTGTACTGGGATAAAAGCAACATATTTTCTTCCAGTACCACATATATAGTCACCTAACAGCAGATTCATTTTAGGAAAGATTTATTGACTTCTATTAGAAAGTTGGAAGAAGATTTCTATTATATAATATATTTAACACAATATACAGATGAGGTTTTGAGAAAGTATTTTCAATTTCATTTAAAAAGATGGAAATGGCATAGTAAAGTAAATGAGTGGAGTGAAGTTATACTTTTGCACTGAGCATTTTTTAGTCAAATATTAACTACAACATTGTGAATGGAGTTTGCCTTTTTCAAGGTTGGTCTCTAGTTCCTCCTTTGTCTCCATATATGATTAGTCTCTGAATTCTGCAACAGTATCCTTAGAATGCATTTCTTTTCTGAGGACCAGAGCTACTACTGCAATTTAAAGCATCATTATTTCTGGTCTGGATCATTGCAGAAACCTAATTGACATTCCTAATTCTAGTTAATCCAGTTTGCTAATTTTTGTTTTTGTTTGCCTTCATGTGGTTTACATCTCCAGTGGTGGGTTTATCAGCAATGCCTCATGATGCTTAGTAATTTGGAGTAAGAGGAGAGTTGGCAAGATGCCTCTCTTCTCCAGTTCATCACAGTCCAAAATATGTATCTTCCAAATCAGTCTTCCTGGAAATGCCATGTAATACCTGTAACATTTATTAGATGTGACTAAGGTATGATTTCTGCTATTAAGAAGCTTATATTCTAATAAATTGCTGTATATGTTTGTGAGAGATTGTACTAGATGACCTTGAAGGTTCTGTGATGCTATCACATTTCTTTCAAGGCTAGATTGAGGTTCACTTTGTCCACAAAACTTTCCCTGACTAAAAAAAATTATCTTTTGCTTTAAGTCTATAATCTCAAATAGACTAAACTTCTGACATACTTGCTAATATATTTCTTGGCCTTGTTGTACCTGAAAGAGTTCTTTGTGATGGCATTTATTGTATGGAGATTGCAGAACTTCTGTCACAAACTACACAGAAAATAGGATAGTAAATTCAAGAGACAGGAAATGTGAAAGCAAAAAGGTAAAAATGTAACCTTTGATGTTAGGTGAATATAAAAGTTGTCTGAACCTTAACCCAGTTGGTAGAACTTAAGGCATTAAAGTATCCACAGTGAAACCAGAGTGGAACAGGTTTCAAAGACATTTTAGAAACAGTCCTGTTTAAAAGCCATTTTACTTCCTTTTTTAAAAAGAACTGTCTGTGCATATTTGTTCCTTTTTTTAAATTAGGCATTTGGTCTTTTACTAATTGATTTATAAGAACTCTGTATATAACATCTAATAATGAATTATCCCTTTGTCATTTGAGTTACAAATGCTTTTTGCTAGTTAGTCTTCTGACATTATTTATATTGTTTCTCTACATGTAAATTTGATTTTTCTTAGAGTTTCATATTTTTAGAGCAGTTTTAGCTTCGCAGCAAAATTGATCGAAAAGTGTAAGAGTTCCTATGTACTCTGTCCTCACATATGCACCGCCTCATTCACTCTCATGGTGGAACGTCCTACCACATCAGGGTAGAACATTTGTTACAGTGATGAACGACTGATTGAACAGTTTGTTACAATCAGTGAAATTTGATTTTTTCAAAAATTTTTTAGTCTTTTATCACTTAGGAGGCACTTAGGAGATGTCATTTTTTTTTAGTATGATTCCATTTATTTTCTTTTTTTAATTTATTTTTTATAGCGGTAACATTGGTGGTTATTTGTTTGACAAGTCTTCTCTATTCTTGAAATTAAAAAAAAGTTATTCCATAATAGAAGTGATAACAATGGCAGTAACAAGAAATAGTACTAATTCATATTGATTGCTTACTCTGTACCAGGCCCAGTTCTTAACAATAGCTTGATTAGTAGGTAGGTTGAATTATTAGCTTCATTTTATAGAACAGGACGTAGAGGTACAGAATGTTTGAATAACCTGTCCAAAAGTCATGTAACTCATATATGGTAGATTCTGTCCCAGGCTGTTTGGGCTTAGAGTACAGGCTCTTAAGCCAATATGCTATGCTACTTTTTAAAAAACATTTTATTATTTTTTTAATGTACTTATTTGGGATATTAGATTTGAGGTAGGAACTCAACTTTATTTTTGAACTGCGTAGATAGAGGAGGAGCCAACAAAGGGGAGTGTAAAGAATTGATATTCAAGGTAGGCGTAAAGCAAGGGATGTGATGGAGCTTGTTGGGATAGTACTGAGATTTAAGATAAGGAAAGATATTTTGGCCAGATGAAGTGTGTTTGATGATGGGTGTTTCAGTTGAATGGACTGAAGCAGAAGTCAGATGGGACCTACGTGGGGGGTACGAGAACACAGAAGCAGTGAAAACAAGTCTTTTGAAAAGTGGCTCTGTATTTGAGGAAGGGCAGGGGGCTGTAGAGTAAGGAAAATTATAATTTTTTTAGAAAGGTGAAAGGTGTTGCAATGCTGATAGGAAGGATTTAAGTAGAGAAGAGAAAGAAGGAGATAGAGGTGGGAAGCTATTCACTAGTTGAGGTTCCTGAAATTAAAGAGAGGATGGGCTCTGAAGCATAGATACAGGAATTTGCTTTGTATAGAAGATGCTTTGTTATTTCTAGAGGGTGAGGAAAAAGACACGAGTGTAGATACAAGTGATTGTGAGGTTGATGGTGGCAAATGAGAGTTCCCATTTGATGCTGTTGTTATTTTCTCTGTGAAGTAGATGTCCTCTGTGGAGTGGAGTTAGAAGTTTGAGGGAGGTTGGAAGTGTGATGAGATGGGAGAAGTTTTGAATTAGCTATTATGGAGAACAAGAGAGGAATTGATGAGAGCAAACTAAGGGCATTTTTGAACCTTATTGAAGGCCCACTCACTGAAAGCTGGTGATGACAGTATGAATTAAATTTTTTTTCTAGCGACTTTCAGGCCATTTCTGCCATCACACTTAATGCAGTTAATGCTCTTTAATTATTTACCACCAGTGTAGAATTAAAAAACAGTCATACTGCTTTTAGAGCTTGCCAAGGTAGTGTTACATGTATTGAATAGAGTAAATTTGGAGGATGAAAAACATCAGTATTTTTCACTTCATTTTTGTATCCTTAAATAATGGAGAACATTTCTTGGCAGTAGATTTTGAATGTATATGCTACTTTATTTAACTTCTGTTGATATGGATGTGACCCTTGGATAACTTGTAGAGGATTATGAGATGAGATCAAATATTTTAAGTTTAAGCATATGTGGTCTTGAATACCTAAATGGCAGAATAATAAGGATTTTGATGGTGAACCCATCTCTCTTAGAGTATAATTTTCAAAATATATAGAAAGTTTTCCAACAATGTCCTCAAATCTAAATTCATCCATTATTAAACTTGTTTGTTTGTTTCTTTACACAGGGTGTGATAGGTATACAGCTGGTTGTTACCATGGTGATGGCCAGTGTCATGCAGAAGATTATACCTCACTATTCTCTTGCTCGATGGCTACTCTGTAATGGCAGGTAAGGCAAGGATAGGCTGATTTTGACTGGCACTTTCAAATCTCTGTTTAGTTTACCAGGCTGATTAACTTCCTAGAAGTTAAGTGCTTATTCCAATTTTCTAAAAACATGAAAAAGGAAAATTATGAGAAATACCTAGCTTCCTTATTTCTCTTATTTGAGATTCTAGTATTTTATCTGCTTAGTGCAAAAGGTGATAGAGTCATGGTCAAGAATTTAGTCCCCTCTTCCCTGTCCCCTTCTGTCCATGGCCATTCAAAATACCACATGACTTTTCTAGTTACCTTTAAATAAAGTTGGACAACAAGAGGCAGAAATTGAAGTGCTTACATATTTTCACCACTGTTGGAAAAAATGTCCTATAGTAGTCAAAGCACATGTCCTATTCTTGGTGACTTAGTTGAGAGCTTGTTATGAGAGATGGGGTTTCTTTGTTTTACTGCAAAGAATTTTAAACTTTGATTTAGCAAGGAGGGGGTGAGGTTATTTTATGATACTAATTTTGTTTACTGCACTGTAAGCTTACTCATATCCCCACTCCTTCTGCAGAGTAGCTGTCACCTTGTTGAAATTTGTACAATAAATGAATAAAATCAAAAAGAAAGAAGTTAAATATAGGAGGTACAGTGAGGCAAAAGCAGTAAAACTCTGCACACAGAAATACATGCCACGGTCTTGTGTAATTATGAAAGGTAATTTATAGATTTGGTACCATGACTACAGTTTTACTACAATTATTCATCTCTAATAAATAACCAAATTCTGTTAATGATTTGTATATCAGTTTTCTTTTGTTTAGACCTTTTGATGTTAAAAAACAATGGATAACTCTTATCCTCCTAATGATTTTGTAAATTGCAAGACAAATAATGTGTTCTATCCACAAAACTTAAATTTTCTCCATAGAATTTATTTTCTAGTTTTAATTATTCTTCTTCTCTAATGCTTTATTCTTTTCCCATATCAATGTTCAAGTATAGGAAAATATTCAGACTGTTTAAAAAGTGTTTTGAACACTGCACACAATGTGTATAGAATATGTGAGAGAACAGTAGTTTAAAAATGTATATTTTATTAGCAAAATAAATAATGACTAATGTTTTAGTAAAGTTGAAAGCCTCTATCAGAGCTATTTATAAGTGAAAAGAAAAATCAATTATATGTAACTAGTTTTTAACTATGCAGCTTTGTGCCCTGTGCAATCTTGCTTACTTTGTTTTGCTTAACATAGATCATGAAAGGGTGAACATCTGCCAGGCAAATATCATTAATTCTAAATAAATAGAATATTAATTTTAAAACTAGTAAAGTACATATTAAGGTAGCTTATTTTCTATTGAGAATTGTGTATTTCTAGACTCTGTTTATGGTAAGTCTGCAGGGAGACTTCCAGGCCTCTTTTGGCTTTCTAGATCTTGGCAGTCTTATCCCATTTTAGTCTATAGGCAATATCTACTTCTTACATAATCTGCTTTCCCTTTGTTTCTATAAAAATTATATTCACCAGTGAAAACTAAAACTTCAGAGAATGAAAGCTGATTCTCTTCTCTATTAATATGAAACGATGTATTTAAAATCTTTACTTTTTTGACAAGTATGTCTGAAGTATTCATACTTCTCATTTGAAGAGGAGCTCAACCTTCAAAAGTAAACATGAAGTTACTGTTTTTTGTGATCTTGATTTGCTTTTATAACTAGATTAGTGTTAATTAATGCTGTCTTTAATTCCAAATCAGGTTTCAAGGATACTGATCAGAATTTTCTAGTAATAGTTACTCTTCTGCTATAGTTAGTTTCATTTTCTTTCTGTGTTTTTGTTTGTTTTGCTCTGTGTCCTTAAGAGCATCTATTTTTTTAAATGCTAATTCTGAAATTTTTAGGTCTTGGAGCCACATTGCTGAATGTTGTCTAACTGTTGAATAAGACCATTGATACTACCATTTTGGGAGAATTATTGTTCTTGAAGTGATACTGTTTTAATATTAAGAAAATGTAAAATCTCTTCTAAATTGCTCATGTGAAAATATTATTGATCAGAAATGACAGTTTGCATTTTAAACCATATGATGCTGCTGAGTTGAAGAAAGAGAAAGGAAAGATCCGATGGCCTTCTTTGTTGTCAATAAATGCTTAAAGGAATTTAAGGGGAGAGGCTTATGAGGACTTTTAAAATTACGAATAGTGTAGGATGGTTTGGGGGTGACTCTGTTGAGTAGATCTGTTTCATAGAGCTATTCAAGTGTATGGATGTACAGATACCACAATAGGTTAATCATGAGTATGACAAAAGAAACTTCTTAGTTTCGGCATATGTCATCTTAATTTTTATTTCACTAGTATCATTTATTCAAATTGCAAAAATTGATTTTTTTAAAGTTATGTTTTCTCTTTTTATTATGTAAATTAGTTTCTGTCCAAGTCTCTCATTGACCTCTGTCTCTTTTAGAATGGAAGGTGTGAAGTGGCACCTGTTATATTATGTTGGCTTAATGAGTAAGCCTACCATTTTCTTGAATAAGTCAGTACCTTGAAGAAATTAGCAATTTTTGCTTATAAATTAGCCTGTTGATTTTTAATATTAAAAAAATTGACTAGTTTTCTAGCTCTTGTTAAATAATATTTATATAGTCATTAGTATTATAGATCTTAGTTTTTTTTTAATGCAGTCTTTAGCCTGGTTTAATTCCATTAATTTACCTTCAAAATGTTGTAAAACTTCATACTGATAAAATTTTTATTTCTGTTATCTCATTTGGATCTGTATACTTTGAACTTGGTAGAAGAGGAGATGTATTGGGGTATGTTATGACTTCAGAAATCTCAGTGTCTGAACTTAATAAAAGTTTCCCAGACAGGAATCAGGGTCAGATGGGGAACCTCAGAGGGGTCAGGCAGCTCTCCCTCACAAAATGGTAATTCAAGGATTCACGTGGTTACTTACGAGGCTTCTTCTGTCTTGTGGCTCCCCTGTTTCTTCTACTTCCTGGAGTCCTTCTATTAGATGCTATTCCAGTTGGCAAGTAAAGAGAGAGTGGGCTGTGGATATTTCAGGAGATTCTAGGAGCCAAGCTTAGAAGTCCAGATATCATTTCTGTCCACATTACATCATCTGGAGCCCTGTGACTGGTTCAGGCCAGTGTGTAAGAAAGGCTGGGACATGTAAGTACTTTTCATTGTACCCAGGAAGTAAAAGCAGGATTGGTGAGTGTCTAGTCCTTCTTTGCTATAGGTAGTACTGTCTCCATTTTCATAGGTGAGAAAACAAGTTTTAGCTTTACTCTTGTTCACATACTGAAAAATGAAAGAGATCCAGGCCTCTCACCCTTGAAAACCTGATTCATGGTCTCGTATTTATTTGATTTATGGCTGCTCATCAGCTCCAGGCCCTTGTCCTGGAACTGCTGTACTTGAACAGAGATTTGAATTTGGTGGAGGTGAACTTTTCTACAAGCACTGTAACACTCTGTTGGCAGTTTAGAGAGTAATTTATTTAAGGTTTTCTTTTTTCTACCTTTTTTCCTAGCTGTACTTCTAGAAGGTATCCTCAGGTTATAGGTAGCATATGATTTCTCTTTACTTACTGTACTCCTATGGCTTCTCTAGGAGTATATAGTCACCTTTTATTCTTAACTAAATTAAAGGGCTCATCAGCATTTTTTGGATTACTAAAAAGCATGCTAAGTGTAAGTAGAGTGTAAGAAATAACATCTGTTCTTAAAATTATACATCTCACCTCAATTTGCAATTAAATTTATTCCACATTACTAAATTGTATTTGTTTTGTATTCCATTCTTCTATTTTTTTAACTGAAAAATATTTTTCTTCTAGAAAATGTTATTGTCCTTTTTTTACATGACTTTTTATATGACTATCAAACTTTGTTGACGCATTCCTGCTTTAACAAGTATTTAAGTAGCAAGATCTTTTCTGCCATACCTGTGAGCATGTTATTGACCTTGAAAAACTCAACTGTGAAGAGTCTGGTGCTCTCAAATTGCTCTACTCCCCACTTCTGCCCAAAGGGAAGAAAAATTGTGCGAAGTTTGGTTTGTCTGTACCTTTACTGTGAAATACCTTCCCTAACACAAGGAACATTTATTCTACATTGCTCAGATCTCCTAAAGACTTTAGTTCTCTATCATGTCCAGCATACTACTGATTTGTAGCCAGAGTATTCTCTCCTTTCTATTGTAATTAAAGTTCCTTTTTGTTTTGAAGTTTGCTTGGCCCCTCTTTTCATGGAGAGGTAAGTGGTAGGTTACATTCTTTGTACATTTGAATAGTGGGTTTTGCATGAGGAGTAGGATCTTGCTTTTTCCTCCATTATAGCTTCCTTGCTGAACCTGCTTTCTGTTTTCCTGATTGTTCAGCTCAAACCTTATGCATTTTTCTCTGTCCCTTTATCTCTGTCTCTCTAGGCTCTCACTTTGGTCTGCTACTTCCCTTCATATGTCCCTCATTGAAAAAATGTTATGGTTGGATTTATTATGATTTTGTCTTACCCTATATTGGGTAAAGAGGGTGTAAAAACACCGTATTCAATTGCTCTAATTTTTTTTGCTTGTTCTCCTTTGCATGTTGCCTGACCCAAGAATTTGCAAATTCCCTTTGGTGAGAGAAACCTACTATTCAAATGCACAGTAGGTGGGACCTATGACCTAAGGGAAAGGTTTAAACCTTCAGCTACTACCCTTATGGAATGCCTGAGTCCTCGCTCTCCTGCCTTAGCTGTCTTAATGTCCAGTTCCAGATGTCATTGATACTCCAGTAAAGTTTCCAATAAATAACAAAGAGAATGTACATGTATAATAAGTGAATTTTTAGTTACTTGTACTTAAAGATTTTCTAGGCTTTTGGTGGTGTTTGTTTTCCCTTAAAATTTTTTTCCACTTGTAAATTATTATGGAGATTTAGAATGGAGACTAAAACTGTCTTTAGTGACTTGTGTTGTGAAATAGTTTAGTATGATTATGTATTAAAGCTTTTTTAGCTTGCTCTCAGTAGTCAGCTTTTCCATATTTGTTCATGTTGAGATTTTCATTTTAAATTTCTGTAAGTTTTACTTCTGAAAAATTTTAAAGTTATTTGCTTTAAATGGCATTGCTGCTTGAATTTTTTAGTCAGTACGTTCTCTATTTTCTGATAGATGTTTTTTCAGTACTGTTGAACTGCCTTAGTAAGAAAAGTTGAAGTTTGATATTATTTTATGTAAGAGGTTTATACAAGAAAATTACTGAAAAATTATTTCAATTATTTTGTAGAGTATAATACCAAGTTGGTTTTGTTATCTGAGACACTGCTGACAGTCTGAACATAAGTAAAAAAAAGCCACTGAATAGCCAACCTAAATGTCATAAAATACACTGAAATTAATAAATTTAACTTAACTGCGAGAGTTTCAGTTTATTAGTGAGATTCTGTTAACACTCTTTTTTCTTAAAGTTCATTTTTTTCTATTACTAACACAGGACATGCCTATGATGTAGAAAAAGATGAGAAATTGATAAAAAGGGAAAAGTAAGAGGTAACGGACTGTATGCCTATCAGCTAAAGACAATCTCTGTGTAAATTTTGTATTTCCTTCTAATCTTTTCTGTTCATAGTTTCCTCTCCTGGATGTGATTATATCATGTGTCATCATGTTCCTTTTGCTTAACATATTAACATAAAGCATTTTTCTCTAATTGTATTTTTGTAATCATTGTTATTAACTGCTACATTGAGTCTAAACTAATAAACTTTTATACGTGTCTCCCAAGCTGGTTTTTGAAAGGCCTAGTGCAGTAGTTACAAGGAGACTGCACGTCATTTTGCTGACATAGACATACCAACTAACAGCAAAGGGAAAGAACAAAACTTGAGGCCAGAAGTTGAAGTACATATCATGTGATATGGAATCAAGCTGTGTATGAAGACTGTTGAAGAAAATTGTGCAACTGTACTTTTAGGTTTTACTTTGAATCATGACAACTTTAGACAGCTGTTCCATGCTGCCTGGTAGTGTTTATGTGTTCCACTTCTTAGGCAGCTTTTTCAACACAAATCCTCTCTTTGAACATTATATTTGCCTGCTTTGACCTCACTATAAGCTCTTTAAACAGGAGCCCATCACCCTCATCTTCAGCCACTACACCCACAACCTAAATACATGTGCAACTTCTTTGTTTAATGTTTATATAATTTTAATTTTGGCCTATGGGGTACGTATCCTGTTAGGTACTAATTCCTGCATTTGTGCTCTGTACCTCATTCTCTTTAACCTTCACCCAGACTTTGTTTCTTTGGCCATTTCCTCTCTTCTTTGCCATTAATTGCTTCATATCTGTTGGATTGTTCCTATTAGCACACACAGTTCTTTTTTTAAGGTCTCCCACTAAAAACAGCAACAACAAATAAAGAAGAGCCACAACCCCGTCTCCCTTCCTTCTTTTAAAAAAAAAAATGCCTCTCCCATATCTATTCCTTAGTTTTTGGCCTATTTCCTTGTTTTCCTTCATAACCAAATTTGTTAACATGGATTGTCCTCATAAACTCTACTTTCTTACTTCCTCATTAACTATTTTGCCTTCTACTATGTTTTATTTTCCCCTTAGGTGATCTTATTAATTCCTATGGATTGAAATACCACAATTATGTGATAGTCCCACGTTATCTCTGAGTTCTAGATTCTGATACACCGAAGCTTTCTTGATATTTTTCACTTGATGTCTCACAGGTACTTAAAAACTCAGCATGCTTAAATTCTTAATATCTCCTTGCACTACTCCATGTCAGAAAATGTACCACCATCTTCCTCAAATCAGAAATGTAAATAGCAGCTTTCATTCTCTACTTTTTTTCCATTCCTTACCTTTAGTCCGTCAACAAGACTTATTGATTCAATGTCTGAAATATGTTTCCCTGCTATTCTTGCCTTCCTCTAATTCACAGAGCAGCAAAAGAAACCTTAAACTATAAATCAAGTTATTTCTTTCTTTTTAAGACCATTATTTTAACATAAAATCTAAACTCCACACCATGACCGGAAGGCTTTGCGTGACCTGTTCCCTCTTATCTGTTCAGCCTCCCTCATGTGTTTCTCCTTGCACGTGGTGCTACTGCCTCCTTACGCTAGTGGGTCGTGAGACCCCTAAATTAGGAAGCCCACCAAAGTGTGGGTCCTTGCCGCTGGCTGTGAAAGTATTCGCAGCAGAGGCAGAGGGACAAAGTGAAGAGCTACTTCATTATTCAGGGGACAGGAAAAGGCAAGAAAGGGCTTGAGTGGGGAAAAGGAAAGAGAAGCACTCGAGTTGAGGAGCCGTCAGCCAAGATGGCTGGTTAAGACAGCTCAGCCCCGGGTCAGGCCACATGGAATTTTATTGGAAGCTTCTGCCTTCATGTTCTCCTTCCAGGTGTGCTGGAGCCAATTGCCTTCTTTTTCTATCTTTGTATGGGCTTTTTTGGTTGTAGTCATAGCAATTGTCAACTGTCTTGGCAGTGGTGAGTGTATCATTTATCATTACAATAAATGTGTAATGAGGCTCCAGGTCCACTGGAAGTCAAATCCTCTGCCATCTTGGGCTTAGATGGTTCTAATCAATCCTTGTTTCTTCTCTTTGCACCTGCCTTCCGTGACTTAGATAAGAGTAATTAGTTTCTGTTCAGGGAGGGGCAGGGTATAATCCTGGGGCAACAGCCTTGGTAACAGTTCAGGAGGTTACTGAAGGGGAGGCTAGGGAAGAGATCTGGTCATCATGCGGTTAGCTTTTCCCCTCTGGTGGCAGTTACAGTATCTATAAAACAGCTCAGGAATGTGCATCAGACAGTGAGTCTGTGACTCTTGTCCTAGTCATCAACTGCTTGAGCCTGTTCTTTTATGACTCCGGAAGGCCTGGGAGACTTTAGCTTTTCTAGAAATAAAGAGTCAGGAGGTGAGGGGGGGGGTGCAGGGTCCTACTCAGTTTCAGTTGGCCTTTTGGTTACTGCAGTGATCTATGTTTTTTCATGCCTTTGTGCTTTTGGACATGCTCTTCTCCACCTGGAATGCTCTCCCCGTTCATTCTTCTTACCCTTTAGTTTGCTGGGCAGATGTCCTCTCAGAGAGGTTTCCTAGCCTAATATCTAAGGCTTGTTGTCGCATTCTGACCACTTGTTTGATTCTTTTCTGTAGTATCCAATCTGTGACTTTTGTTGTTTTTTAAATTGGTTAAATTCTGCCCCAACTGAAATATAAACATGAAGAAATCAGGAATTTTGGCTTTATTGTATGTGGTTATATCTCCATTGCCTGGCAGAGTGGTTGACCATATTGGACTCCATAACTGTCTGATGAATTGATGGATGGATGGATGGGTGGACAGATAGACGAGTAACAGACTAGAAGTATCCCTAAGAGCATCCAGCATTCTTAGATTCTAGCTTTGAGCAATAATTGTTAATAATGAAGATGACGCAAGTGTCATAAATTCAATCCATTTTAGAAAAATAGATTCACAAAATAAGATTAAACAAATTTGAGAATATTTTAAAAGAAAATAGGTCCCAGAAAATGTAAGGGTGTTAAAATATTTCATTATTGTAGGACTCTTAAGTTTTCCTGTAGTACTAAGGGTCTTTCACTGATAATTATTTCTCAAAAAAAATATACAACTAATTTTAGTCTTTATAAATGAGTTACTGCTTTTGTGTTTTCCTAAATGTTATATACTCAGTCCTGATTATTTGTAGATTTTATGTTTGTGATTTGCCTACTTGCTAAAATTTATTTGTAATCCCCAAATTCATACTTGTGATGCTTTCAAGGTCATTCATAGAGATATGCAGAGTGGTAAAAAATTTGAATGACATGTTCCCAGCTGAGGTCTTCTTGTTTTACCTGTCATATTGTAAACAAGTGTCCTTTTTGTGGTCTCTTTAGTGTCACATTTTCCACATTTTTGCTTTTTTGTGGATGACTTTGTATTTAAAATGGCCCCCCAAGTGTAGTGCTGAAGTTCTTGATGTCTAGTGTTCCTAAGCACAAGAAGGCTGTGACGTATCTTAGAGAAAATTCACTACTAATGTTGACAGAACTCAGGAAAATACCATACTTACGATTACAGTTATTAGATAAGCTTTATTCAAGCATGAGTTATATCACTGTTGGCCATGCGTTTATTATTAATGAATTAACAGTATACTTTAAATACAGTATCTTTAAACATAAACACACGTAAAACAAGACTATATATTGATTAACTGATGAAAATGTTGTGACCAGAGGCTCGTGGGAACCTAACCCTGTATTTCCCCTAGGAGCAAATGGTTCAGTGTTCGCGGCGACTTTATAGAACATAACTACCGCGAATAACGAGAGTCGACTGTAAGTTAAAACTGTGGACTTCAATCGAAATTTCAGGACATGCCTCCTCACCCATGTTAATTACAGTTTAAGGAACTTGGGATGGGTAACATATTTTATTTTAAAACCCTTAAACCAAGAGGAGAACTTAATTCATGCAGTGGTCTTTTTTGAGCACTTACTATATGCCAGTAACTGTACTAGTTTTGATATATACAAAAACAAGTAAATCATAAAATCTTCACTCCATGAGTCTTTCAGCTTGGGGAATATTTGATTTTAACCCAACTCGTCTGATACCAACCACAATTCAGTTTTGACTAACTACCTGGGGTTAGCATAGACCCCATAGGTTAAAGAAAAAGTCCTCCTTAAGGATACCCAGGCTTCAGATGCCAGCAAGTTCTTGGAATCTCTGGGCCACCTGTACTTTTGACAACCAGCTACTGGCTACAAATTAGGGCATTCTAATGAACCCCTCAGCTTCAATAATTCACTAGAACCATTAGAACTCAGGAAAGTGCAATGATTACAATTATTTGTAAAGATTACACATAGGATGAAGTTTAGGAAGGAACGCGGAGATTTCATGCCCTCTTCCTGTGGAGTCAGGGCATGTCACCCTTTAGGCACATCAGTGTACTGAACACCTAGGAAGCTCCTCTGAGCTTCAGTATCCAGAGGTTTTATGGAGTTTCATTACGTAGGTATTATTTTAAATCACTGGCTGCGTGATTGAACTCAGTCTTCCACCCACTTCCCTTTCCTGGAGGTCAGATGGCTGAAAGTTACAACTCTGATGGTTAGTAGTTTTGGTGACCAGCCTCCATCCTGAAGCTACCTGGAGATCCACTGTGAGTGCCCACATTAGCATAACAAAAGTACTCTCATTACTTAGAAGGACTTTTGAAGCTCTATGTCAAGAAGTAGGGACAGTAACCAGGTATATTCTTAATTACACCACAGAGAGACTGCCTTATAAGCAGTCAAAAGTAAATTAGGAGTTTGCTAGTAGGGGCATAGTTGTTTACCAGTAGAGAGAAGAATATGTGCAGAAATGCCAAGGGATGAAATGATTTTTGGAGTGAAATGTCACTTAGTTTAGACAGAATGTCATTTTCAAAAAAGGAATTTTTGAAGGTGAGTCTGGTGAAGTAGACAGTAATCAGATTGTGAAAGACTGTGAAAATAGGTCACAAACCCTGTATGTGGCCTTATAGTGGTCTTATAGTGTGTGTTTTAGCTTTAATGGAAACTTTCAAACATATACAAAGAGTATACAGAATAATATAATGAATATATAACAGATATAATCATCTACTACATACTCATCACAATAGCTGTTGGCCAATTTATCTTTGTGCCTCTTCATCTCTCCTCCCCCCACGTTATTTTGTAGCAAATACTATTATTTCATTCATAGATATTTTATATGAAATTTTAAAAAATTACTGTAATCCCATTATTACAGCTAAAAAATTTTAACAATAATTTCTTAACATCATTGAATATCCAGGCATTACTCAAATTGCCAGTTCTGCAGTATTTTTAAAAAACAGCAGATCAGTAGTAGCATTTTTTAAAAATTGGGGTATTTCAATTAAAAAAACTATATTTTTGCAGTTGAAAAATTGGAAGGTCTATCAATACTAGCTGTTTGTTTCTTTTTTGTAACAACAGGACCTTGGTCAAAGCCTTACTCACTACTTGACCCTGTGAGGAGTCTTGAGAAGGATTTAAGTGGGCATATACCTTGATAAAATTTGCATTATGGGAAAATAAACAAAGATGGGATCAGAATGCATTTAGAAGAGTGTCCAGGAGCAGGCAGGGGGACCAGTTAGAGTTTTGCCATAGTCAGAGATAGACAGGAAGATAGTCTGAGCTAAGGTCCTTGCAGGGTAGGAGGCAAATTTAGAATTTCAAGAGTTAAACAATGGAATTAATGATAACGTGGAAAGGGCATGTTGAAGGTAAAACTCAAAATATCAAAATTAGGTGGCTGGCAGATACGAAATTCAGGTGAGACACGAAATGGAGAATGAATAAGTGGATTCTTAGGAAGGAATAAATGACTTGTTTGGATGTTTTGACTGATTGGTGGAGGTGAATACACTCGGTTGTTGGAGCCCTAACTGATGGAGGTTTGATATAGTCAAGAGTAAAGGGTTTTGTAAATAAATAGTTTACTCTAATTCTTATACACCTAAAGTTTAAGAATTCTCCAGTTAAATTAAAGAAAGGAGAGAAAGAAAAAGAAAGACTTTTACAGTTTTGAGGGCATTCAAAGGACTATCTTTTAAAAAGAAATATCAATTCCTTCGGTGTAAATAAAGGGTGGGTGGAGAATTCTAATGTGCTTCTGCCAGCTTGCCTCTAATGAGTTCATGCCATTTATTGTTAAAATAAGCCTGTATGATCTTAATATATACTAGTACATTGTCAGTTGTAAGAAAAATACCTACAAATAGCATTGCAGGGTCTGGCATCTAGTAAGTGCTTGGTAAGTGTTTGCTGGATTTCAGTCTAAACTCCTTTATAGCTTAAGCAGTAGTATCTGTTTCAGATTAGAATTTTTCACCTATATTTCCCTGAGGTGTCTTCACAAATAGGAAATTGAGTAAATATTTGTAGAATAAATGAATAAATTCTGGTGATTTTATTTCTTCATTTTAAAGAATTACTTTTTTCTTAGTTTGAGATGGTATCAACATCCTACGGAAGAAGAATTAAGAATTCTTGCAGGAAAGCAGCAAAAAGGGAAAAGCAAAAAAGATAGGTAAGTTATGTTGTTAAATTTGTAAGGCATTAAATATTTGACAAAACTTTTGTAGATACACTTTTATACTTTGATTAAAGGAACATTTACTGATTATGTCATAAACAGTTGATAAATCTGAAATTAAAACCCATGCTCTCAAATAACATTGAATCACCCTTTAAGAAAACCCAGTATGTAGTAATCTAATATGTAAACACTAAAGTGATTATTTAACTTTAGAATTGTTATGGGGGTTCAGTGGGGGATGACCCATAACCCATGTCTTTACTCTGCAACTCATTTAAAAATACCAGTTGGTATGGATTCTTTTCCAGAATTTGCCATCACTCAGTATTATGATATTGAGCAGATTCATTTGCTTTTTTTCCCCCTCTGTTTCCTCATTTTTTAAATAGAAGGGGTGGACAGTATAACTTCTTAGGTTCTGTTCAGGTTGCTGAATATTACATTTACAGTTTATGAAGAAAACTGCCTGCTAATAATAAAACTCACTGAATGGACCACAGCAGCCTCATCTGTGAAGTGGAAGAACCAAACATAGTCATTTTGAAGGATTCTTCCAGCTCTTAAATTTTATATTGCTATTTATGTTGAATTTTCAAGGAAAGTGTATGTTAATTAGCCTCTCTAAATGGGCCTTAGTTTCCTTAGCTGGGGAGGACTTTCGGGGATCTGAACCTGTGATTCTAATATGTTACAAAATGTCAGTGACAACATATTGTTACCAAATTTCTCATGTATTTCATATAAGGTACATTAACATGGGCTAATAGCTTTGTAGGTGCTAAAAAAATTCTTTAAGCATTAATGATTATTTGGCATGAAATTGGAAAGTTGAAGAAACTGTCTCTTCTGATCTTGCTATCATTGTCTTTTTCACTTAATCGTTACAAATACACCTTGAAGCTCATTGTAATATTAAGTGTAAACCCTCCTCTGTATTCCAGTGGTTATGTTCTTTAATATAATATTCCTGCCTTATATTATGATTTTCAAAACACTTTTACAGTCTCATTTAATCCACACAATAATCCTGACTATTAGTTACTAATTTAATTTATATTTTACTAATGATGAAGCTTTTGATCAAAGATGTTAAATGAGTTGCCCAAGTTCACATAACTACTAAGAGTGAGGATTTTAATCCAGCTTGGTTTTTAGTTTCTGCATTTCTTTTTATTCCACCTGGGCCTTTTCACAGCTACCATGTTCAACACTTAGTTACATAGTATAGTCTTCATTTTATAAACATTTGAATTCTTATTATGTGCCTTGTAGTGAGTAATTTTATTTTTATAATAATTTTTATATGTTGGAAATGCTTTACTTTACAAAAAGATGCACTAACAACACTATCTTCTTTCTAGCAGCAATAATTATTTGATTTATTGACATGAATTAAAAATTTTACTGAGGTTTTCCCAGTTCATATTCATTCAGGAATAAATGTAGAATTGTGTCTTGGTATTTTAATTATTGTTACTGAAGTTTAGTTTTGTACTTTCAATTTATATTTTGACTATCTTTAAAAATTAAATTTGGGATTAATACACATGTACCTGAAGAATTCTGTTATTTTCCTCCATTCGTGATTCTTAATAAAAGCAAATCTGAGTTAGTCTTTCAAGTTTCTGAATTTCTCATACACATAAATCTTATATATATACTTTTAACTCTGACTTGTTTAAAGCTTCAGGTTTGTCTATATATATGTATGTGTATACTTGTATAATTTTAAATTGAAATGCATTTTGTCTTCATTTCCTTTAACCCTTCTGCCTAAAGAAAGAGATACTAGGCTGTCTGTAAATCTGTAGAAGAGAGAGCAGGAAAAATGGGGTGAGATGCTTAACTAGCAATCAAAATTTTATTCTTCTCACTAATTTAGATAACTTTCTCTGGTAATCTGTATATTCACATAATAATTTACATCTATATTTTGTAGTCCCCCATTTAAAAACTGCTTTTGAGTGCCTTACCTCCTTTTTCATGAAATATTAGAACTTTTTTTCACTGTGAAATTTATAACCTTATTTGTCATTAGTTTTATACAAACACTTGAATAACAGTGAGGGTAACTTGTTTTTTGTGTCACTTGTCTGATTTTTATAGGAAATATAATGGTCACATTGAAAGTAAGCCACTAACCATTCCAAAGGATATTGATCTCCATCTAGAAACAAAGTCAGTTACAGAAGTGGATACTTTAGGTAAGGGAAATCTAGGTAAAATGTTCTGTAAATTTCAGTTTTATATTATGCTAATGAAAGTACTTTCATTTTATTTATTGTTGTTAGGTTTTTTTTGTCTGTTTTTCTAATCATTAAGTCCATTATATGGACTATGAAATCTTTCTAGAGCCTGGAAGCTCAGTGACTTTGTTTGAATTGAATTTGTCTTTCTATCTACCTAACTTGTAGTAAGCATTATTTTTTCCATTTTTCAGAAGAGGCTGACTTATACAAGTTGATTACACAGTTTCTGTGTATGTTGTACGGTCAGTTTTCATTATCTCAAATTTTGGACTTTTTGCCATTTATGCTTGTTTATTCCTTTTATAATACTACTTGAAGAAATGCATTTGTGTGTTTGTATTGAATTACCTATATTTACAACTATTCAACTTAACCAGTCACATTCAGTAGAAATGAAAGTGGTTTAAGAATAATGAATTTGGGAATAGAAAACTTAGTCAAGATTTACTTGTACCCACTGAGTATCTCTGAATAAGTAAAATTCAGTTTTTTCCTGTATATGAGTGTTTGTTGTATAGTAACTATAATGATTTTACATTTAAAATGAAATTTATACAGTTATTCAAATCCTAGAAGAGAAGGGCATATAAGGTGATATTGTTTAGAACACAAGTTTTCAGACCTAGCTGTGCATTACAGTCAGCTGAGCAGCTCTTTGAAAATGAGGGTTCCTCATACCTACCCTTGGAGATTCAGTAAATCTAGAGTGGGTATTAGGAATTTGTATTTTAATAATCCTCCATGTGGTTCTGATTTTTTGACCAAGTTTGAGAATGAATGGTTTACATGGTAAGTGAGTAATTAAAATAACACATTAAAAAAATATCTTTGGTAATATTGTATAAAGTATCATTATGTAATTTGGTCCTTCTTAGGTTAAATCACACCACCCCAGGAAAACCTTAATAATTTCATCTAGCATCTCATATAGAATTGTTTTGTGGTACAAAGTGGCTTCAATACATTTGAAAGTTGATTCTCCATTTACAAAGATTGTGTATATGATATATATATATGTGTATATCTCATATATGGAAAGGATGAACTAGAAAATATCAGTGAGGAACAAGATAAATCAGTTGTCTAATTCTTTAAGACTGGTTATTTCATTCTCTTTTTTTTTAAACTATTTTTATGCACTATTTAAAACATGTAGAGCACTTGAACTTTTTGATTGTCACATTTGTTTTATTAATCCTGTATGTGTGCTTACTTGTATAAGAACATTTATACATGTTCCCTGATTCCTAAGACAGATTTCTGTTATTTTTACTAATAACTTACATTTATTGAATAATTATCAGCTAATTAACTTTAATAATAGTTTAAATTGAATACTTGTAAGACATTGTTATAAGTGCTTTACTTGTATTAACTCATCCTCACAATTCTATGAGGTATATAATTCTTACTGACTTTTTTTTTTTTTAAACTCATTAGACAGTGGAATTAAATAACTTGACCAGGGTGACACCTTGAATGTGGTAGAGTCTTTTAGTGAGAATTAGGCTATTTTAATGAACTTCAAAAATGGAAGTTAGGGCTAATGTTGACTTCAGCTTATTCAATATTTTGTTTCACTTTTACACTTTTGAGAACTAATTGCAATTGGTAGTAGTTAAACAACTGGTCACCTAACATCAAGAGCATTCCAGTTAATCAGAATAGCAGGGAGATGTTTTATTTATGTTTATATTTATGTAATCATCCATGAATGCATGCTTTGTATGTGTGTTTAGGTAAAAGTGGAAGGTTTTCTGCTTGAACCTGAGGTACTCAGGAGGTTGATGCAAACCGCTGGGGTTGATGAACTTTGTTTTCTTTTGATTCCAATATTCTGTTGAATGGCGCATATGTAATTGTATTATTGAATTCAGAAGGAAGAATATAATACTTGTGTTAAATACATAGCCAAGAATATGTGTAAATGATATTTTTGTTGAATGTATTTATTATTGATTTCCAATAACTATCTTAAAAGTCTCTCAATTTGTATTAGCTATCTATCATAAGAACCTCTTAAAGAATGTCACTTGGCTATTTGCTGTGAATGAGTTCTCTGGAGAAATACTATGTGAGTGTGGGCAGGCATGGAAAATTAGAACATTTCAACTTTTGTTAATAGAAATTGAAAATCTTTTAGATAAACAGACATGTGCCTGTCTGTTCCATCCATTTCTCTGTTGTCCTTACAGAATGTTATTTTAAAAGCTAAACTTTAGAGGGTAGAAGGGGTTCTAGAGGGTAGGAATCCTGCAGCCATTTTAGGGTAAGTCTTTCAGACTGGCATTTATAATCTATTAGGTCTATTACAACAAAAAAGCTAAAGCAGTTAAAATAACTTGAGGCAAATTAAGAGTGTTAAGTTAAGCGGAAGCAAGTAAATAATTTATTCTATCTTAAAAGGATTTAGAATTTTTGCTGTCACCTCGTAGAGATGTAGATTTGGTCAGTTTGTTTTGATGTTTTAAATATGTCTTACTATGAATGGTGTTTTATTTAAAAATTTTTTTTTTCTGTATGTAAATATGTGATTTAAAAAGTATCCTCAAGTATTACATTGTACATCTAAAAATTTCTCAGAGTATTGTAGATGGTTTTACTATGTGCCAGTGAGGGTACAGGAATTGATGTTTGTGTACATGATCCATGGAGGTCTACAGAAATGACTTTAATACTTTGGACTACTCTCTGGCAGAAGTAAACCAGAATATCTGAAACGAAAAAGGAGATGGAATCATATTTACTTTCAGACATTGCTAATGTTAATATAAACCCTAAGGATGGAATAGTTTGTTGGAGTATGTCTTTATGGAAAATCAACAAGCATTTCACCAGCTTTTCTTGAGGTAGTAGGAGAGAGAATAAAAAGTATATTTAATTTATTATTTTAATCTGCAGTAGGTTACAAAATTACTAATCTTGCTTTAGTGCGGTTAATACTGTAACATAAAGTTCAACTCTCTTGATTCACAGAAAGGAAAAAAAGCAAATCTGTAGTATTTGATATCAAATTGTATTCTAAATCTAAAGGATTATAGTGCAGAGTCTTTTAAAAAAAAATCTTCTGGTTTATAATTTCTGTAAAAGCTAATCAGCTAAGAGAATACTTGCTCATTTTGCAATCATATATTTTTAACAATTTAAATAATTTTTGGTAATCATTTCAGGTTCATTTTAATTATTCAATTTATGGGGTATTAAAATTTAGTTTTGAATGCCAACATTCTCGATCTGTTTCCTGCATTTTTAGATTCTCATATTTGCAAACCTCACATTGCAAATCATCAAACAGAATAAAGTCTAGCATGTTTGAAGTTAATTATAGATAAATCTTCCTAAGCTGTTGAAGTTTAAATAAACCTTTCTTTCTTAAACCTTTATTTTTCAGCATTACATTACTTTCCAGAATACCAGTGGCTGGTGGATTTCACAGTGGCTGCTACAGTTGTGTATCTAGTAACTGAAGTCTACTACAGTTTTATGAAGCCCACACAGGAAATGAATATCAGCTTAATCTGGTGCCTGCTTGTTTTGTCTTTTGCAATGTATCCTTCAAAACATCATTAATATTAATTTATGAATTTGCTTTCCTTTTGCAGCTAACACCATTAGATCTCCTTTCTGATTTAAAAAGGATTTTAAATCATTGGAGGATTTTTCTTTGTTGAAATTCTCTTTATTTAGTTGAAAAAGTTTTCAGAGTAGATGTAAATAGTTTAAAAATTGAAATACAAGGAAAGACGCCGGTTCCCTGCCTTTCCTTTTCCATCTGACTCATGTCACAGAGGAGCCACTTTTACTTCCTTTAGGCATTATATTTGAGATTTCCTGCCATATGTTTAAATATTTTGTGAAGATGGTATCTCTTTAACTTTAGATATTATTGCACCTTTCTCTCACTTCTTTTTCTTCACTTCTATTCTTTCCAGATAGTAAGGAGACAACTTTTTACTTAAATTGATATTTGGTTTTAGTTACACCTATGGAAATATTATTTATAGCTAAGCATTATTGTATCTTGTTACCCTCCATGAACAGTTTTCTATTGTTATATAGAAGGTAAACTCTTCTACAGAATTCTTAACCTCAGTAGTTCAGATACATCATTTTTTAAAAAATTGAAGTATAGTTGTTTTACAATATTATATTAGTTTCAGGTATATAATACGTTGATTCAGTATTTTTACAGATTATCCTTTATTAACAGTTATTGCAAGATAATGGTTGTAATTCTCTGTACTATACAATGTACCCTTTTTGCTTATTTATTTTATACATAGTAGTTTTTATCTTTTAATCCTATACCCCAAATTTGCCCCTCTCTTTTCCTTCTCCCCTTTGGTAACCACTAGTTTGTTTTCTATATCTGTGAGTCTGTTTCTGTTTTGCATATGCATTTATTTGTATTATTTTTTTGAGTCCCACATCACATACAAGTAATATGTTACAGTATTTGTCTTTGACTTATTTCACTAAACATAATATTCTTTAGATCCATCTCATTCTGCAAATGGCAGGATTTCATTGTTTTATAGCTAAGTAATATTTCATTGTGTGTGTGTGGGTGTGTATGTACACCACATCTTTATCCATTCATCTGTTGAGGGGCATTTGGGTTGCTTCCATATCTTGGCTGTTGTAAATGATGCTACTGTGAACATTGGGGTGTTCTTCTCAAATTAGAGTTTTTATTTTTTCTGGATATATACCCAGCAGTGGAAATGCTGGATCATATGATAATTCTAATTTTAGTTTTTTGAGGAACCTCCATACTGTTTTCCACAGTGGCTGCCAGATAAATAATTTCTATTGTTCTTAACTGGAAATGTCTTCCCTTTCCATTTATTTTATACTATTTTCTTTATTTTTATCTTAATTTTCTCTCTTA